>NW_012267309.1:1104176-1112858 GCF_000151885.1 Dipodomys ordii
GAAGTGGCGCTGTGGCTCAAGTGGTAGAGCACTAGCCTTGAGCTGAAGAGCTGAGGGACAGTGCCCAGGCCCAGAGTTCAGGCCCCACAACCGGACCCCCCCAAAAAAAGAGAGAGAAAGCTGAGCACTGGAAGGTCATGCCTGTAATCCTAGCTACTCAGATGGCTGAGATTGGAGGATTACAGTTTAAAGTTAGCCTGGGCAGGAAAGTCTGTGAAACTATGATCTCTAATTAACTACCCAAAATCCAGAAGTAGAGCTCTGGCTCAAGTGGTACAGTGCTAGATTTAAGAACAAAATCTCAAGGACAGTACTCAAGCCCTGAGTTTAAGCCCCAGGACCAAAAAAGGAAAAGAGGGCTCAACAGTACAGTGCCTATCTAGTGAAGCACAGGCCCTGAATTCAAGCCCTTATATGGCATACAAAAAAAAAAAAGAAGATTAGATAACAGAAAAAAGGAAAGGAGATAACAAAAGGACAACCATGAAGGGGGAACTGTGGCTCAAGTGGTAGAGCACCTTGCGCAAAAACAGCAAAGGGACAGTGCTCAGGACCTGAGTTCAAGTTCCAGTACCTGCACGATAATAGAAAAAAAGGACAGCTACAATTTATATAACTTATGTCAGGTGCCTCAAACCCTTTCCTCTCTCCCTGCAACCATCTATAACGGAGATTTGCTGAAGAGCCAATGGAGTTAGCATGGAGCAGAGACAGGAACTGAGCCCTGGCCCCTTGGCTCATCATTATCAAAGCTGACACTTCAGTGCACAGTGAATGCTACAGATCTAACATATGGTTCCATTAATCAGATGACAAACTGGAGAAAAAAGGAGTACTCACTCAACCAAGTGCTGGCATTCAGACCCAAGTCTTCGCTCCTCGGAGTTCACATTCTTTACCACAGGGGAGAGGAAATAGAGGCAGCAGCACCCATGAGGGGCAGGTCACTCAGGAAGCTATGCCAAAGTCAAAGATGAACCTGACCATGACAACATTTGGCTCTAAATGAGATGGTTGAACAGTCTTAACAGAAAAAGGAGGATCCAAAACAGAGCTAGAGCTAAAGGTTGCTGGGAACAAGGGTGGGCGGGCTACAGGTTCCCCTCATGTTAGGGGAGGGCTTAGACAAGCAGAAAAACGTGTTGAGATCTCTAGAAGGTTCTGCCAAACTCACCACACCCACATGGCTGCTACCGTTAAGGTGTGTAATACACAATTTTTTCATGCTACGTTAGCATTCTAATGTATTCGGTTTGGGGTTCCTACTTGCATCGATTTAACTGAGCTGTCAATGTGGCTCAAGTGGTAGAGTGTCAGCCAAACAACTGTGAATGCCTGAGTTCAAATCCCATTAGTCAAGATGCAGTGGATTTAAAAACAAACACATTGAATCGAAACCTATCTGTACTGCTTAAAGATTATAAAGTATAGTTCTAGGCACTGTGGCTCACGCCTGTAATCCTAGCTATTCAGGAGGCTGAGATCTGAGGATCACCGTTCAAAGCCAGCCTGGGCAGGACAGTCTATTACACTCTATCTTCAATAAACCACCAGAAAACCGGAGGTGGCGCTGTGGCTCAAGTGGTAGAGTGCTTGCCTTGAGCTGAAGAGCTAAGGGACAATGTTCAGGCCCAGAGTTCAAGCCCCACATCGACAAATATATACATATACATATATATATATATATATATATATATTATAAATTATATAAACAAATAAAAAGTAAAAACACATGAAAAAAATCCCAGTACCCCCCAAACCAAAATGCAATATGGGTTTAAACTGAATATGTGTACTTAGCTCTATTGTATATGTAGTAGTTGGAGTCTTCAGCCCTAGGGGAAGGAGCCTGGGCCATCTTGCCTCTGGGGAACCTTTGGAGAATGGGGGAGGAGGGGCTGGGCAATCTGTTCCCTCCTGCTTACATGGGTAGAGACCCACAGTGCTGTCTAGTAAGAAGCCACCTTGTTAATAGTATTGGGGAGCATTTGAGTTTCATTCCCCAAACTTATAGAACACTGACCCACCATAGTTGTTGTTTTTGCCTCTAAATTTCAAATTCTGGACTAACATTGCTGCTGTCATACAACTGCATTCTATATCCAGTCTCCTGAAGTTCACACGCTCTCCCAGACTCTCCAGCTTTTGTATGCTTCATGCTGCCACAGCGACTTCAGCCACTCAGCCCCATACCGAAGGACAGCGCAGTATGTCATGAGTCTTTGTCATCACACAAATAAGCTCTTGTTGCAAAGGTACCAGAACCCAAACTCCAAGCCCAGTGCCCATACTGCCCAGATGATGACTTCACCTTGCAAAAGGAGCAATGAATGACACCCAGAATAGGCCTTTCATATCCTCTGTCATCTTTTGAGCAAGCCCAAACTGCTGTTTCACTTTAGTCTTTTGTCAAGTAGCTTTCTGAATCAGTTCTCTGTTGGGAGCACAGAGTCAGGATTTCTGTGGCTTTGGTGGAAGATATTCCCATGGAAGACATCCCGTGCTGGCTCACTGACTCAGCCTAGTCAGCCCCAAGCTTCCTCTGGATGGGTGGGAAAAGGTTCACCCAGAATAGCTTTTGCTTGGCCTTTCCATCCCCTTTCCCACCCTGTCTTCTGAGCGTCCCTCCGGAGAGAATAGTAAACTGAATCTATGCCAAGAAAATGGACACACTGTGCATACATTAATAACTTTATTAATAGCTTGCCATGGTTAACTGTCTCCCTTGGGGACCTTGGGAAGTGTCTACTTGCTCTTTCTTTGTCCCTCCTTTCCCCTAGGACTCCTCCTGAAACAGCAGGGTAATTTATGCACTCCTCTCCCCTACTGGTATCAGGTCTGACCAGCCCCCTCCCCCCATGCCTCCGTTACCGAGGCCCTGTCATAACAGTGTATTGTGTGCATCCTCAAGAAGAAGCTACAAGACCTCATGGTCTAAGTTCCCAGAAGAGAAAACGACAGAAAATGATTTCTTTCCATCAAAGAAATTGAACAAGCTCAAAAACTCATGCTTAGTACAAGAAGTGAAATATAAATTGAGTCCTTTGTCTGGAGAGCCCTGGTATGTCCACTGCAATAACTTAATATCAGATTGAAAGAAATGAAGACTTCCTTCTTCATTTGCCTCTTGGGGCTCAGTGTTCTTTTATCAGGTAAGTTCAGTGCCTAGATTACATAAGAATGTCTCAAATGTTACCCCTTTTTGCTGTGTATCAGCAATAAGGCTTGAACTCGGGGCCTTGGTGGTTACCCCATAGCTTTTTCACTCAAGGCTGATGCTTAACTTCTGGCTTTATGATCATTAAATGGAGATAGGAGTCTCATGCATTTTTCTGCCCTGAGTGACTTTGAATCCCAGTCCTCAGATCTAACACTACTGAGTAGCTAGGATTACAGGCATGAACCACCAGTGCCTGGTGCATATCATACATTTTCTGTTTTCTGTGCATTTCATAATCATGGTCAGCCAGAAAGTAAATGTATCCATGGTTACACTGATCTTGTCCAAGTCTCTTATAAGGTGTGACCTAGGCTCTTCAAAAAACAACAAAGAAAGGTGCTGGTGTCCCATGCCTATAATCCTAGCCACTCAGGAAGCTGAGCTGTGAGGATCACAGTTCAAAGCCAACCCACACATGAAAAGTCCATGAGACCCTTATCCACAATTAACAACCAAAAAGCTAGAAGTGGAGGTAGAGCTGTGGCTTAAATGGTAGAGTGCTAACCTTGAAGTGTAACACTAGCCTCAAGCAATACAAGCTAAAGGACAGTGCCCAGGCCCTGAGTTCAAACATTAGAACCAGCACATACACACAGACTCTCTGCTGCCACTGCTAGCACAGTGGGTCATAGTAGCAAGTCACTGCTTGTCTAGCCTCTTGCTGTAGATTTCTAATCTGTCATTTGGCATTTATGAATTATGGAACATCAAGGCTGTGAGAGATGTTTCCACCACTCAAGAGGTCTGAAACTCTGCCCTACTGTCCTGAATACAACCACCTCTTTATAGGAGGCTAACTATGGAAGAGTAGCCTGAGAATAATCTTCCAGACAGTTCCTGGGAAGATGTCTTCTCCTGAAGCTCGCTTCCCATCACATCCACACACTTACCAAAACCACACACACTGGTGGCACTTTGTGGGATCATCCATGCCACTCTATCTGAATATCCCTAGGTGCTTGACCTGTACATGGGAGGAAGTAAGAGTGATAGAGGGTTGAAGACCCTAGTAATAACCTTCAGTCTATGAGCCATAGATCTTAGACTCTGTCTTTTGAGTAGGTCAAGTCTAAAGGCCTCCAGTGAGTTGAGACATGGTGGCCCACTGGAATCCATACTAGACTTTTCCATGTTGTTCCTATCACAAGACACCCATCAGAGGTACTGGGGGTTGGGACTCACCCAACCATGTTGTGGAAATGTCCATTCCAATGGCCCACCTTGAAGATACAATACACCTGTAGCAAACCTAAATGCCTTAGAGTTTGGGAATAATAAGCTGCTTCCACCCATGAGAAGAGGAAGATTTTGTCTTTTGGAGATTCACAGAGTATCCAAAGATGCTTTCTGTTCCTTCCTTCTCATAACTATTTTCTGTCCTATAAATTCTGCTCCATTAAATGGTTTCCTGAGTAGAGGGAAAGCTCATTTCTATCAGCATACACTCAGAAACATGGTATCACTCTGTTCAGAGTCCACCAGCTTCTGAATATGAGCTTCATCTCAACACCTGAGAGCGCATCATCTTCCTCTCTTCACGGTGACTGGCTAGGGCTGAATGTGTGATACCTTGTGACCAAATAAGATTTCAGGAAAGAACCCTGTGTAGTAGTGAATCTCACTATGATGACTACCCAATTACCCACAAGCTTCCCCTTCCTTATTCCACTGACCATCTTCCTTTATCTCTTCCTTCCTTCCTTCCTTCCTTCCTTCCTTCCTTCCTTCCTTCCTTCCTTCCATATTCAGGGCCTCCTATTCTTGCTTAGCCTTTTCACTCAAGACCAGCACTCTACCACTTAAGTCACATATCTTTGTTTTACACCACCAAGGCCAGTGACCACCTGCATATGGTTAAATTGATGACATCCTGAATCTCAAAACTCTCTCAGCCTGCTACAAAATGCTGGTCCCACAAGAATAAGAATGGGCAAAGACAGGGACTCAGCGTGACAGCACCTTGTTGCCTCATCCCTGGCAGGATACTCAGCAGTGATTCATGCAGTCAGTCTACCAGCAGTGCCATTGAGACTGAATCCTGGTCCCCTTCATGGTGACCCACTCAATGGTGATGAAACCCTGTGGTGACCACTCTCTGCGACACATCTTCTGGTGACTTCCCTCTTTCCAACCTCACTATCCTGTCCCCATTCTGTGCTTTCTGGGACCACCACCCAAGTTGGTCTTAGGACTGTCATAGGAAAACACAATCTGGGTCAGAATCCAGAAAAAAGCAAGAAGCTTTGCTTTAGCACCCACACACCATAAAAGAGATTTGTCTGTCTTTTTGATAGCTTAACTGAATGATCACTATTATTGAAGTTTTATTTTTTAAACTTTTAATTACAAATTCTATGTGTTTTAATTCTATTATACACTGAAACATTGCGTATGGTCTGGCATGGGACATACTCTCAGCTTTAATATAGATTCTATAGGGAAGTGAATTTAGAATGAGTTTAGAAAACAAGTTGTAGAGCATACAAACTGACCTTCATGTCTATGTCAACAAGTTTCAATGGGAGATGTAAAACAAATGTGTTGATTATAAACTGGGCATAATCCTAGCTACACAGGATATTTCCAATTAACCACCAAAAAGCTGGAAGTGGTAGTTCAAGTGGTAGAGCACCAGCCTTGTGAGAACAGAAGTTCCTAAGGTCAAAGCCCAGTATGAGCATGCCCATGTACACACACACACACACACACACACACCAGACGTAACACACACATACACATGCATCCACCTTTGCTTATGCCTCTATCTACCAATTTTAAGTTTTTCAGCTTTTTGCCATTGTCTCTCTTTTTTCTTTTAATTCATTTTGACTGCCTGGTAATAGCCACAGTTAGGAGCTTCTGTCAGTCTCCTGCATCTGTTAGCAGTTGGCATCATTCCATTTTGCTTGGATAACTCAGTAGCATGGTCTCCTATGGAAATGCGTACTCCTGGCCAAAGTGTTTAGTTTACCATTACTCATTTGCATAGCACCACCCAGCCAGAGAGCAACACTAGGCTGAGTATTTTTGCATAAAAACAAGAGTCAAATCAAGAAATGCTCTAGACCATGAAATGAAATTTAATTAAACACTGGAAAGACAAACATTTCATCATGAATAAGCATTCTGAAATAATGGCTAAATAATACATACAAGAAAAGGCCATCTTACATGTAGAAAGTATTTTGTGATGACACTGTAAATCCTTCCAAAGATGAGCAGCGTGAGGGGTCATTGTGCAGTTGATTCATTCATGAACTTGGTGATTCTGAAAGATGCTTGAGATGGGCCGTCTCAGACCTGGTCCATACCCTTTGTGTGACAGAAGTACCTGCCGTATCTAAGCCCTCACCCCTGCCTGGATAGGCATAGTAAATTCACCTCATGTGCATTTGATTCATGATTGTTTTTATGTTACAATGACACTGTCCACTCAAAAATACCTTGTGTTCCAGGAAGACACAACAGGGGCTTCTGTATGTATACAGAGCAGAGTGTGTCCTCTCCAGCACAAGGAGAAGGTGGCCAAGAGAAGAGATCAGAGAATCCAACATCACCTACCAACAACACTACTGTGGGATTGGGGGAAGATATCTATAGTCCATACAGAGACACTGGAAGGCTAAATTCAATGGACCAGCAAACTAAAAGAAGGATTTATCTGTGAGAAAGGGTGGGGCTCTTTGTCTGTGCTGCCAGGGAAAAAAAGGACTGTGTGAAGACTGAGCAGGGGCTTCAGGAAATACTTAACAAGGAAGACCATTTCAGACCCAAATCAATGATCTTTTACCATAATGATTGCTTTCAAATAGCTTCATTAAGACACAACTAAAGCCCAGCACTGGTGGTTTACACCTATAATCATGGCTACTTAGGAGGCTGAGAATTTTGAAGCCAGCCTATGTGACTTTTGTCTCCAATTAATCAGCAAAAAAACAAAACCCAAACAAAAAAACCCAGAAGTAGAGCTGAGGCTCAAGTGGTAGAACACTAGCCTTAAGCTGAAAAAGCTAAAGGATAGCACTCAGGCCCTGAGTTCAAGCCCCAATAGTAGTACAAAAGAAAAAAAATAAGGTACAATTAAATATTTAATTCATTCATTCAAACTATGTTGTTCCATGTTTTTAAATGTGTTGATAACATCTAATCTATTCCAGTCTAATTAGAATATCTTTATCCTCTTCTCCTCTGAAAAACCTTGCACTCATTAGTAGTTACTCCTTATAACCCTCTTCCCTGGCCCCACCTTAAGCAGTCACTAAACCACTTCCTGTTTACAATTGGTCTATCCTGGGCATCCATATGCACAGAATCATATAACACACAGGCCTATGGGACTGCCTTTTAAACTTAGCATACTATTTGGTGGTTCATTGTATTTCCACATGCTTCAGTACTTAATTCCTTCTTATGACTGAGAATATTCCATTTGTATTTATCCATTAGACAAATGAAAGATGATTGGTTGTTTCTACTGTGTGTGTGTGTGTGTGTGTGTGTGTACTGGGGCTTGGACTCCAGGCCTTATGCTTGCTTGGCTTTTCTGTTCATAGCAGGTGCATTACCACTTGAGCCTTATCTCCAGTATAGCCTTTTGCTGGTTAATTGGGAGACAAGACTCAGACTTTTTCTGTCCAGGCTCTTTCACCCAAAGTCCTCAGATCTCAGCCTCCTGAGTAGTTAGGATTACAGGCCAGAGTCACAGGCACTCTGCCTTTATGATCATTTTTAATGTTTACTTTACTTTTATTTTCTCAAAGTCCAAAGAAAAGTTTAGCTAACATAAATAATACCTTACAAACATTCCTGAAAAGATTTTTTGTGCAGATGTATGTTTTCCATTCTTGTGGGTATAAACCTCGGTGTAGAATTGCTGTGGCACCAAAAATGTAACACTACGCGTCTCAGGAATTCACAGTTTAGGTTTATTCTCAAGAGAACTGAAAATCTCGCCAGGTTATTTTTACATTCCTCCACCTGGTTTGCACTGTGTTGTATGAGTCTAAATTCTGACTATGGTAGAGGTTGAGGGATGATAGTACTTGTTTTTCCCTAGGGACCAGAGATGTTCAGGATCTTTTCTTGTGTGCTCAATGGTTGTTTCTGTATTTTCTTTGGGGAAATGTCTACTTGAGTCATTTGCCCTTTTTAAAATTGGGTTGGCTTTTCATTATCGAGTTTAAGAGTTCTTTATAGTTCTGTATAGAAGACCCTCGTCAGAAACTCAACTTGCAAATGTCACTTCTGTTTTGTGGGTTCTATTTTTGCTTTCTTTTTTTGGGGGGGGTCCGGTCGTGGGGCCTGAACTCTGGACCTGGGCACTGTCCCTCAGCTCTTCAGCTCAAGGCTAGCGCTCTACCACTTGTGCCACAGCGCCACTTCCGGCTTTTTTCTTTTTGCTTATGTGGTGCTGAGGAATCGAACCCAGGGCCTCATGCATGCAAGGCAAGTGCTCTACCACT
>NW_012267309.1:1126029-1127431 GCF_000151885.1 Dipodomys ordii
CATTTGGGTAAATGCCCAAAAGTGGGATTGCTGGGTCATAGGGGAGCTCTATGTGGAGTCTTTTGAGAAACCTCCATACTGTTTCCAAAGTGGTTGAATAAGTTTATGCTCCTACCAACAATGCGTTCCCTTCTGTCCACATCCTTTCCAGCATCTGCTGTTATTAGAGTTCTTGATTATAGCCATTCTAACTGGGATGAGGTGGTATCTCAATGTTGTTTTGATTTGCATTTCTTTTATGGCCAGAGAGGCTGAACATTTCTTCATGTGTCTATCGGCCATCCTTCTTTCCTCTGCAGAGAAGTTTCTCTTTAAGTCTTTAGCCCACTTATTTATTGGACAGTTGTTTCTTTGAGGATTTGTTGTTGGGGGATTTAATTTTTTGAGTTCCAGGTATATTTTAGATATGAGACCCTTGTCCATTGTATGGCTAGTGAAGATCTTCTCCCAATCCATGGGCTTTCTATTGATCTTGCTAGCTATGTCCTTTGCCATGCAGAACTTCTGCAACTTCATGTAATCCCATTTGTCCAACCTTTTTTGATTTGTTGTGTTTCCGGGTCTCTATTAAGAAAATTTCAGCCTGTGCCAAGGAGACCTAGGGTTTCTCCTATTCTGTCCTGTAATGTTTTCAGGGTGTCTGCTTTAACTCCCAGATCTTTGATCCATTTGGAGTTGATTCAGTGTAGGGTGAATTTAAGGAGCTAGCTTTAGTTTTCTACAAGTGATTAACCAATTTTGCTAGCACCATTTACTGAAGAGGCTGTCTTTCTTCCATTCTATTTTTTTAGCTCCTTTATTGAAGATTAGGTGGCTATAGGTCTGTGGGTTCATTTCTGGGTTTTCAATTCTATTTCATTGGTCCTGAGGTCTGTTCTTGTGCCAGTACCAAGCTGTTTTGATTACTATGGCTTTGTAGTAGATTTTGAAATGAAATTTAGTATTGATATTCCTCCAGCAATGTTCTTTCTGTTAAGGATTGTTTTTGCTATTTGGGGTCTTTTATTGTTGCGTATGAATTTTTGGATTGCCTCTTTTATTTCCTTAAAGAATGAGGTTGGAATATTGACAGGTATTACATTGAATTTGTAGATAGCCTTGGAAAGCATTGCCATTTTCACCAGGTTGATCCTTCCAATCCAGGAGCATGAGAGGTTTTTCCACTTTCTAAGTTCTATTTTGATTTCTTTTTCAGTTTTCGTCATAGAGGTCCTTCACTTCTTTGGTTAAGTTAATTCCTAGGTATTTTATTTTTTGTGGGGCTATTACAAATGGAGTTGCTTTCCTGATTTCAGCCATGCTCTTCTCATTGTTGGCATACAGAAAAGCCATTGATTTTTGAGGGTTAATTTTATACCCTGCTACTTTGCCAAAGTTTTGAATCAGCTTGAATAATTTGGGA
>NW_012267309.1:1127481-1135507 GCF_000151885.1 Dipodomys ordii
GGCTTTTTTCTTTTTGCTTATGTGGTGCTGAGGAATCGAACCCAGGGCCTCATGCATGCAAGGCAAGTGCTCTACCACTGAGCCACCTTCCCAGCCCTATTTTTGCTTTCTTGATAGTGTTGATAGTGTGATGAGCAGCACAGATGCTTGATGCAGACCAATTTATAAATATAAATATATTGAACTTGTGTCAGATGTAAGAAGTCATTTTATAAGCCAAAGTCATGAAAATGTACTCCTGCATCTTCTTCCAAAGTCCTTGTGGTTTTAACTCTGACGTGTATTTGTATGTATGGTTCATTTTCAGTTTACATTTGTTTTAATGGTAGGATCAGCTTCATTCTGTCACAGGTGGCCATCCTCTTGTACCAGCACAGCATTTTTGAGAAATCTCTTCTCTCCCTCCTCCCCTCACATATTTTGGCACTCTGTTGAAAAATAGTTGACCAGAAGAATTTATTTTATACAATTCAATACTGCCTTGATTATTGTTTGTTTGCAGTGCTTATTTGCAGACACAAAGTTCAAATCTTCCAACTTTGGACTTTATAAGACTGTTTTGACTATTGAAAGTCCCTTAAATTTCCATTTGGATTTTAAATCCTGGTATTTTGATTGAAATTTTGTTGAATCTTCCAATGTGGACATTATAAAGAATATCAAGGGCATTATTACCAGCTTAGCAATAATAAGTAGGGATAATGAGTTGTCTTTTCATCTGCTTAGATCTTCTACCTTAATTTCTTTTAGTGCTTTCATTGTATATGTCTTATACTTTTCTTATTAAATTTATGCCTAAACATTTTATTTCTTTTGATGCTATTGCAAATATATTTTCTTAACTTTTCTTTAGAATGTCTCAAGGCCAAAGACATATAATTGACTTTTACATATTAATCTTTCTTATTTATATAGTAACTTTTCATCCTGAAACTCTGATCAATTCACTTCTTACTTTTTAGTTTTTCAGTAGAAAAAGATTTTATATATGTATATATATATATATATATATATACATATATAAAATATATACCCACCATTCTGTCACCATAGGTAATGAGAATGTACTTCTTTCATTTTACTCTGAATGTCCTTCTTTCCTTCCTCCCTCCCTCCTTCCCCTCCTTCCTTCTTCTCTCCCTCCCTCCCTCTTTTCCTTCTTTCCTTCCTTCCTTCTTCCTCCCTCCTTCTTTCTCTGTTCCTTATTCCTTCCTTTCCTTCTTTTCTCATTTGTTCCCTTTTTCATTAATTCCCCCAGTACAGTGTTAAATAGTAGTGGAGGAAGATGCCATTATTCCTTTTCTGTCCTGCAGTACGATACCAGCTATGGACTTTCTACTGGTACCATTACTGGGTTCCCTTCTGTTCCTAGTATGGGAAGAAGTTTGTTATGGAGGATGTTGATTCTGTGGATAGCTTTTTCTATACATATTGTCTTTTATTCTATTAATATGGTTTATGGTTTTAATTAAGGCTTCACAATAATTTTATGTTTGCTACTATGTGTTGGTGATGATTTATAAGAAACCTTTGTAGCAGTATATTTAGATACAGAAGAACTGAGGGAAGAAAGTACTAAAGGTAGAAGCTGAAGAGGCTGAACCTAGAAGACTACTGCTGGTAACTTTGACAACAAGGGAAAGTGATGAAAATAAATTCAATAAAGAACCAGAGACATTGTCCAATAGACACACTGATAGATTTGAATTAACAGGCTCCCCACACAATCATCTGTTGTTTAAAAAAACCATCATTAAAAATAAGCTTCCAGCCAGGCATAGAAAAACACACTTTTTTGTTGTTGTTGTTGGTCATGGGCCCTGAACTCTGGGCCTGGGCGCTGTCCCTCAGCTCTTCAGCTCAAGGCTAGCGCTCTACCACTTGAGCCACAGAGTCATTTCTGGATTTTTCTGCTTATGTGGTGTTGAGGAATTGAACCCAGGGCCTCATACATGCACTCTACCACTAAGCCACCCTCCCAGCCCCAAAACACACACTTAAAAAAAATAATCTCATCTTTATTTTTATTTTTTCTCTTTGCTTATGTGGTGCTGAGGAATTGAACCCAGGGCCTCAGGCATGCAAGGCAAGCACTCTACCGCTGAGCCACCTTCCGAGCCCCAAAACACACACTTTTAATTTCAGCTTCCTTACCTTTATTTATTTATTTAGAGACAGGACTTGACTATGTAGCCCAGACTGGCCTTGAATTTGTGCCCGTCCTGACTCTGTCTTCTGAACATTGAGGTTACAGATGGGGCAACATGCCTGTCTTACTTACGTTCTTTAAAGTACTTGTAGTTGCCAGGTGCTGGTAATTCTAGCTATTCAGGAGGCAGAGATTCTGAGGATTAACGTTTGAAGACAGTCAAGGCAGAAAAATCTGTGAGACTTATCTTCAATTAACCAGCAAAAAGCCAGAAGTAGAGATGTGGCTCAACTGGTAGACTTAAGGGGAAAAAAAGCCCAGAGACAGTGCCCAGGTACTGAGTTCAAACCCCAGGACCAAAAAATAATTAAATAAATAAAATTGTGCCTTTAAGTTTCAGTGGTGTAAACACTACATATGTAATGGTGTGATGTAGGCTTCCTCTCAACTCTATATTCTGTGATGTCAGCTTCATAAAGGGATTAAGCCACGGCACAAGTGTTTATATCACAGAAACTGGTAGCTGGCATAAAAGGTTTTTTGAAATGGTGGTTGTTCAGCTTAACTAACACATCAGGACTAGTACAATCACCCTAATAAAACAGACACGGAAGGCAGCTGAGCAACATGGGAAAATCTGCACAATTATCTATACAGGAATGTCAAAGATAGAGAAGTCCGTAACTCTTTCTTACTTTTCTTCCCTGTGAGGGATGAAGAGCTAAATAGGTTGCATTCAGGAATGGCTTATTGGAACCAACAGTATTGAGGAAGATAGCCAGCATAAAGGCATAAAATTATTTATGCCAAGAGTGCCTCTTTGTGGAAATGAGAGCAAATGATTCACAGAAGATTCTTCTATTCCAAAAAGTCTATTTCTCTGGAGAGAAATGCTTAATACAAGGCTAGTAGCAATGATCATTGTTTTTTTTCCAGGCTAGTGAATAATAATGTTACTTCTTACATTGATGCTCAAACCATTCAGATCATTCATTGTCTGTGTTTGGGCTTCTCCTAAGATATAAACAGATTTGTGAAATGTGGATAATTGATGTTATTGCTTTAGAAATTACTTACAGAACTCAAATACATTAATCTGGAATAATCTTCTTTATGTGATCCAGAGCAATTGTGTTTATGTAAACCCTGACCTGGCAAGCACTGCACCATGCAGCCTGCACATGGGTGTGTCTTCCTCCTCTCCCCCACCCCACTCTTGCCTGAGCTGGTGCTAGCTTCTGTACACAGAAGAACAATCAAATCATCTGAGGAAAAAGCTCTTCCCTTCCTTCTCATCCATCATTTTTGTTTAAGTATGATTTCATTTTAATAGTTTCATCTTGAAAATCATGCCACATTTCATTTTCATTTTATTAAAACAACTCTCTCTGTGTACAACTGCAGAAAGTGTTTGCAGATCCCAAATTAAATCTTCCCTGGACAGGAAGTGGCTGCATCTCTTGGTAATGTGAGTAAACACCCAACAGTGAGGAGACATTATGAAAATATCCACAGGGACTTCCCCTTCTGTTAGCATAGAACCTAAAGATGTCTAAAACTGCTTTCCCTTTCAACATAGGAGTGCTTCAGAAGGTTAAAAAATGCTTTAATATGCAGCTTATATCCCAAAGAAAGTACCAGAAGCAAAGAACAACAGAGAGCCTTGGAAGGTCTTTCTGTGCATTCTGGAGGATGAGGAGGTTAGTGCATGAAGGTAAGACCAGGAAATACCAGAGATGAGATCTTTCATCCAAGAGCTTAGATACTGGTATACAGTGGTGATGTCTGAGAGGTTGTTCTTTCTGTGAAGTAAGGATAATGAATTTCTACTATCAGACAACAGAACAGTCAAGATTCTTCTTCCATTCCAACATATGGATGAAAAATGAAGTGTCTTTCACTGGGAATAAAAACACCAAGTCAGCTGGTTCTGTTGGCTGATTCCTGTAATCCTAGTTACTCAGGAAGCTAAGATCTGAATATCCAGGTTCAAAGTCAGCCTAGGTAGGAAAGTCCATGAGATTCTTATCTGCAATTAACCAGCAAAAAAATGGAAGTGGAGGTAGGCATAAATGGTAGAGCACCAGTCATGAGCAAAAAGGCAAGTGAAAATATAAGGTTCTGAGTTTAAGACCCAGAACTGACACAAAAATTAAATAAGGTAAGACAAGGCTGAAGCATGGGGGTTTATAGAGGTGGGAAGATAATGAAGTCCAAGAAAGCATGTGTTATCCAGCAATAACTTGCCTCCACAAAAACAAAACAAAGTTAATGGTTTAAAAATCACAGATCTACACTGTTAAAAATTTAATCTAAGGCAGGTGCTGGTGGCTCATACCTGTAATCCTAGCTACTCAGGAGGCTGACATCTGAGGATCAGCCTGGGCAGGAAAGTCCATGAAACTCTTATCTCCAATTCACTGCTTAAAAACTGGAAGCAGAGCTGTGGCTCAAAATGGTAGAAAGCTATCCTTGAGCAAAAATGCTCAGGGACAGGAACCCAGGCCCTGAGTTCAAGCCCCATGGCTGACAAAAAAAAATTTAGTCCATAGAGATTTAAGTTAAAATAACTTTTCTTGGGGCTGGGAAGGTGGCTCAGTGGTAGAGCGCTTGCCTTGCATGCATGAGGCCCTGCGTTCGATTCCTCAGCACCACATAAGCAAAAAGAAAAAAGCCAGAAATGGCGCTCAAGTGGTAGAGCACTAGCCTTGAGCTGAAGAGCTGAGGGACAGCATTCAAGCCCAGAGTTCAGGCCCCACGACCGGACCCAAATAAAATAAAATAACTTTTCTTTACACTTTCCAGAAAGATCAAAATATAGTCTTTCGTGCCTCTTAAAACTACATACTAAACAGGAGTGCTGTTAGGAGTTCATAGAGTAATGGTGATAACCAAGCTATTTAGGAAGTACACATCTAGGACAGCTGGAGGGTAGTAAGGACAGCTAGGAAAGCATCTGCTATGTGGTGTGGGAGCCGTGTATGATGGAGTGGCCAGGTCAGGCACCTCTGAAATTACTGTAAATATGATATCTGGAGCATGAGAAGAGGTCGTGATGGAAATAGCTATGTATTGCAGAGGTGAGCAGTGTGAATTCCAAAGACATGAGCCAAGCATGGGAAGATCTCTGCCTTTCATGTGTTAAGGAAGAGGACATGGTGGACCACAGTCAGGGATGCTGAGAGGAAGAGGAGGCTACAGAGAAACAGGTGTCTGGCTCCAGTCTGACACTGGAGAAGAGGGACAGTGCCCCACCAGGAAGATTTGTGGGAAGGTCCTGGGTTGCAGGCTAGAGGGAGCAATTGGGAGACTTGTGGTACTTGAGGCTGGAGATGATGGCTCTGAGGAGTAGCCATTGATGGAAAATGTAGAAAGAATTGAAGCAGATATCAGAGAAGGCTAGGAGATCATGACTGTAGAGATGAAAAGCTTTAGTCAAGAACCATCCGTCAGATACCAGATGACTTATCAAACGTACACATGGACACATCCTCATAAAGCCGCAATAGAGAAAGGAGGGAGAATTGCACAGACTATGGTCTTCCATATTAGCAGGAGGTGGTACTGGCAGGTTAGAATCATACCTCATCCTAGTGAGATGAAAAGAAATTTTGGTATGGTTTATTATGACTTAGAATGTCAGTTACAGTAAATAACAACCACATGAGATGCTGTTTCCAGACACAGGATCTTAGATGTTTGTCAGTGTGTGTGTGTGTGTGTGTGTGTGTGTGTCTTGTATCTTTGTGTCTGTGTGTCTGTGTCTATCTGTCTATCTGTCTGTCTGTCTGGTTGTGGCTATATAAGCATGTATTTTTATCAGGTGATACCTCATTTCTGTAATCCTAGCCACTTCAGAGGCTGTGATCTCAGGATTGAAGTTCAAAGCCAGCCTGTGCAGGAAAATCAGTGAAACTCTGTTATCCGATTAACCACCAAAAATCTGGAAATGAAGCTGTGGCTCAAGTGGTAGCGTGCTAGCCTTGAATGAAAACACAAAGGGATAGCATCCAGATCCTGAGTTCAAGTCCCAGTATGAGAATACATACACACACACACATATGCATGCATGTTGTTTGCATTATGTATGTGATGTGTTTGTGGATGTGGAAGTATAAACTTGTATGTATGCTGTGGTTATATGTGTCATTTGTGGCTTATGGATGTATTTGTATCCATCTGTGTGACTCTGTATCTGTATAACTGAGAGAGTAAGTGGGGGGTGTCCTCTAGAAAATAAAGCTTATATTTGGGGTTCAGCCTTCCAGCTTCTAAATGGGGCAGTATTTGTGACAAAAAAGAGAGCTGACATCTAATGTTTTTGTCCATCTAGTGGCCAAAAGAACATATCAACTCTCATCCTTAACCAAATTTTAGCGAGGCTCCTTCACAAAAGCCTAGGTCTTGTCCTTGGTCACATTCTCCAAGAGCCTAATTTAGCAAGAATCCTGATAAGTGTGTTTAACCAGGACCCTCTGATCTCAGTATCTGATTACCCAAGATTTACCACCTCATTCCCCAGCCTTCACCACCCTCCAGGTCATGTCTGGCCACCCTGGCCTGTCTTCAGAAACAATGCTGATACCCATCACTTTGATGTCTCTGCTTAGGAATTTTCCATCCACTAACCCACCCTGTTCCTTGGCTATTGATACCTACTTTGCCTCATGTTTAGAATGGAGTCTTCCTCTATACTGTAATCTTCTTTCCTCTGTTGCAACAGTTGTGGGAAATATCTGTCTTTGCCACTTTAACTGCTCTCAGGATAACTTTTTCTTTTTCTTTCTTATGTTTTGTGTGTCAGTTCTAGGGCTTGAACTCAAGCCTACAAGCAGTCCCTGAGCTTTTTTGCTCAAAGCGAGTGATCTACAACTTGAACTACAATTCCATTTCTGATTTTTTGATGATTATTCAAAAATAAGAGCCTTTCTTGCCCAGGTTGTCTTTGAGCCACAACCTTCAGATCTCTACCTCCTGAATAGCTAGGATTATAGACATGAGCCACTGGCACCTGACTTAACTTTTTCTTTAATGTGACAATTATTGAATTATGGTTGTTGAGAAGAGACAATCAGAAATACACAACAGGTACTATTTGCTTACCACTGTTCTTGAACTCTGGGGAGCACATAGACATTCTGTTTATGGTATAACTGGAACCAGACAATAGTTCTTTATGTAATTGTTATTGTAACAGTGATGTACAGAGGGGTTACAGTTACATAAGTCAGATAATGAGTGTATTTCTTTTTGAACAGTGTCACCTCTTTCCTCATTTTCTCCCACTTTTTCCCCTCCAAACACCCCCTCCAACAGGTTGAATAGTTTATTTTCAACATAGTGTCTAGTGAGTATCACAATTTCTGTGCCCCCTTTATTCTCCCCGAAACAGATAAACATACATGCAAGACCAAAGGTACAGAAAACAAAAACAGAGACAAAGGAGAAAACAAAAATAAAAAGGAAAATAACAAAAGATCCCCTTGTTTCCATTTCTTGGAGTTCATTTTGATAAACATCATTTTATATGATTATATGCACTTACCTATTGAACCTTTGTGATCCTCTCCTAAGAATATCCTCCTTAGGTCTCATTGTGTAAATGTATAATTTATCACGTGCAAGTATATATTTTTCTTTTTTAATAAGTTTTTTATTGTGAAAATACTGTACAAAGGGCTAACAGTTACATGGGCAAGGTAATGAGTACATTTCTTATCAAGAATTGTTGCCTCTTCCTTTGTTTTTCCCCTACCATCCCTTCCCTCCCACCTCCACAACTACACTCCCCCCACCCCTGTACATCTCATTGTTAAAATGGGTCAACCTGTATCCCTATTTAAACATTTTGTTTTTTCCCTTCCCCTCCCCAAATTA
>NW_012267309.1:1137602-1144353 GCF_000151885.1 Dipodomys ordii
TTTAGAGGAAATGGCTTTAGTTTTTCACTATTAAGTATAATGCTGGCTGTAAGCTTGTCATATACAGTCTTTATTGTATTGAAGAATGTTCCATGGATTCCTAATATTTCCAGAGACTTCATCATAAAAGGGTGTTGGATCTTGTCTAATGTTTTTCCTGCATCTATTGAGATAATCATGTGGTTCTTATCCCTGCTTTTGTTGATGTGATGAATTATATTAACTTATTTGCATATATTGAACCAGCTTCACATCCCTGAAATGAATCCTGTTTGATCGTGGTGTATGATTTTTTGGATGAATTGTTGAAATCAATTGGCCAAAATTTTGTTGAGAAGTTTTGCATTGATGTTCATCAAAGAAATGGGTCTATATTTCTCTTTCTTTGATGAGTCTCTGCCTGGTTTTGGGATGAGGGTTATGATGGCTTCACAGAAACAATTCAGTAGTGAACTTTCTCTTTCAATTTTATTGAAGAGTTGAAGGAGTATTGGTGTAAATTCTGCTTTGAAGGCCTTGTAGAATTCTGCTGTAAATCCATCCAGTACTGGACTTTTCTTAGATGGGAGGTCTCTTATTGCTGTTTCTGTTTCAATGCTTGATATGGGCCTGTTAAGTTGGTTTAACTCATCTTGGTTTAGTTTTGGCATGTTGATATTTGCTAGGAAATCGTCCATTTCTTCCAGATTCTCAAACTTATTAGCATAAAGGTTTGAGAAGTATTCCCTTATAATGTTCTGGATCTTGGTTGTTTCTGTGGTGATTTTTCCATTCTCATCTCTGAGTTTGTTTATTTGGGTGTGTTCTCTTCTTTTTCTGATAAGACTTGTTAAGAGTTTGTCAATTTTGTTAATTTTTTTGAAGAACCAACTCTTCCTTTTGTTGATTCTCTCTATGGTTTCTTTTATTCTAATTCGTTTCATTCTGATTTAATTTTAATTATTTCTTTCCATCTACTGGATTAGGGTTTATCTTGCTGCTCTTTTTCAAGGAGGCTCAGATGTCTGATTAAATTGTTGGTTTCAGATCTCTCTAATTTGTTGATGTAGGAACTCAGAGCTATAAACTTGCCTCTGAGTACTGCCTTTGCTGTTTCCCAAAGGAGCTGGTAATTGGTGCATTCATTTTTGTTGAATATCATGAACATTTGAATTTCCTTCCTAATCTCTTCTATGACCCACTGGTGATTTAACAGTGTGTTGTTTAGCCTCCATATGTTACAGGACTTTCTTTGGTGGCTTTTGGTGTTGAGTTCTAATTTTATTCCCTTGTGGTCTAAGAGAATGCAAGGTATAACTTCAATGTTTCTGAATTTGGATAAGTTTGCTTTGTGACCTAAAAATATGGTCTATTTTGGAAAACATTCCATGTGCTGCTGAGAAAAACATGTATTCTGATGCTGCTGGGTGAAATATTCGGTAGATGTCTGTTAAATCTAGTTGATCTATGCAGTTGTTTAGATCTGCAGTTTGTCTGTTGAGTTTTTGCTGAGTTGATCTATCTAGTGAGATAGTGGTATGTTAAAGTCCTCAAAAATTAATGTCTTTGGATCTATGTGAGCTTTGAGGGAAAGTAGTGTTTCTTGGATAAATTTGGGTGCTCCATTGTTTGGCAAATAGATATTTAGAATTGTAAAATCCTCCTGAAGGAGAAATCCCTTAATTAGTACGTAGTGACCTTCTTTATCTCTTTTCACTAATTGTAATTTGAAGTCTATTTTATCTGATATTAGGATTGCCTGTTTATGGGGGCCATTTGCTTGGTAGATTTTGTTCCAGCCTTTCACTTTCAAAATGTGTTTGTTTTTATGGGCAAGGTGTGACTCCTGAAGGCAGCAGATAGAAGGATCTTGCTTTTTAATCCAACTAGACAGTCTATGTGGCTTAATTGGAGAGCTAAGTCCGTTAATGTTGAGAGTTAGGAATGAGATGTGTTTGGGAATTCCTGTCATGTTATCCACCTTCTTGGGTGCTGTGGCAACTGGGTTCTTCCAACTTGGATTCTCATTTGGGTGAGGTTTCTCGGGCTTTATTGTGGTCTTTTTGGTTTTCTATGTGTAGGACATCTTTAAGAATCTTTTGTAGGGCTGGTTTGGTGGAGATATATTGTTTCAGTTTTTCTTTGCTATGGTAGGTTTTTATTTGACTTTTGGTTATGAAGGAGAGTTTAGCTGGGTACTGTTACTGCTTTTGATATTAATAAAAACAAATGAAAATAAAAAGTAAAAGTCAACAATGTTTTTCAGAAAATAAAAACACTAATGTAGTTGCTTAACTTATGTATGCTTACAGTCTTTCCCAGTTAAATCTGGATCTGTCCATAGAAAATGGAATTCTAGATTCCTTTAGTTGTTCTGATAAGTGGATATATCAGGTATGGATGGCTGAGAATATTCTGAAGACTGGCTATAAATTAATTGTATAAACAGTCCTTTCTTTTAAATCATGGCATATTAATAACATATATTTTCTTTTTTTAGATCTAGTTTCTGAATATTAGTGAAAATGTAGCTTAACATGAGGATCTCCAGTTGCATCCATTTTCATGTTTTTGTTTGGTGCTGGGGACTGAACCCAAGGCCTCCTGCATTCTAAGAACATAAAATACCACTGAGCCTTATGCTTACCTGTAGACTGACCTTGCCTACCCTCCTATCCCACCAAACTTATATGAAATCCTGACCCTTAGGAGGACTAAGAATATGATCTTATTTGGAGAGAAGCCCTGTACAGAGGTACATCATCATGAAGTTAAATGTGGTCCTTAGGGCGGACCCTAATCTACATGACTAGTGTCCTGATAAGAAGAGGAGATTAGGGCAGACACACTTAGAGGGACGACCATGTTAGGACACAGGCAGAAGTTGATACCTCCAAGCCAGGAGAAAGGCCTGGACAGAATTCTTCTCACATCATTGTAAAGAACCAACTGGAATGACACTTTCATCTTGAACTTCTGGCCTTCAGAACTGAGATACAATCTTTTTCTGTCATTTAAACTGTGAGTCTGTAGTTCCCTGTAACAACTGCCATAG
The DNA here is from genome assembly GCF_000151885.1 of Dipodomys ordii. Taxonomy (NCBI): domain Eukaryota; kingdom Metazoa; phylum Chordata; class Mammalia; order Rodentia; family Heteromyidae; genus Dipodomys; species Dipodomys ordii. The sequence continues at coordinate 1,140,637 of NW_012267309.1, forward strand.
CAAACAATTATAGACTCCAGAACCTTGCAATCTCATTTTTAAATATAATCTTTTTGCAGGAGAAATATCAAATTTTTCCATCCATCTTCTCCCATATTCATCAAACTGCTAAAAATGAAGTTAATTCTCTTCTGAGAACCTCAGGGAATAGTTCAGCTACAGTTTATGCTTCTCTTGTGGAACACATTACAAAATGGCAAAACATTTGCCTGAAAGACCAGCTAGCTTACATGTCAAGTGACATGCCATTATAAAAATAAACCTTATTACAAAAGCAAACACTTTAGTCATATGCTTGAAAGCAGTTCCATTCTGTGGCTGTTGAAATGCAGACACTGTTTCCTTTAGAAGTGTCTTACATTATTTTTAGTTCCCTAATGACACTTCCTACCCAACATCCTAGATCTGACCCTCAGATATGAGGCTGTGGTCCCTGGGATTAACAAATCATCTCATTTTTGCAGCATTTTAAAATATCTCAGTGCCAGACAATGATTCTTGGGGGATCTCTAAAATTCTGAGCTCACAGAAAGAAAATAGAAGAGTAGATGTGAGGGTCTGGGGAGGGAGAGGTGTGAAGATGAGGGTCAAAGATTCAAAGTTTCAATAAGGACAGACAAGCTCTTGAGAACTACTGTGTAGCTTGCCCGTCAAAATTAGTGATAAAGTAGCACATGCTTAAAAATGCTAAGAAAAAGGAAAGAAAAGAAAACAGAGCATTGTGATACATGACTCTAGTCCCAGATATTCAGGATTTTTAGGTAGGAAGATCCTTGAACCCAGGAGTATGATATCATCCTGGGCCACATACAGAGAACTAATCTCTAAACAAAAACAAAAAGGAAAAGAAACTCGTGGAGGAAAAGATCAGTTTTGGAGCTTTAGGCTCCTAAATAAGATGCTCTGTGAAAGACTCCAGATATTATCTCCCTGCCTTTCTCATAGAGAAAGGGCAGGTGTTATCTAATTGTGGATACACATCAACCAAGGGTCAGCAAAGCTTTGAAGAGTTAACCACAGAAGAGATCCTTTTATCCAAGTCTCAATAGTTCATACAGAGAGCCAGGAATGATGCCATGAAATATAAGACTAGAGTCCTACTATTACATTTATTCTTTTTTTGGTTGTGGGGCTTGAGCTCTGAGGCTAGGTGCTGTTTCTGACCTTTTTACTGAAGACTCACATTCTACCATTGAGCCACAGGTCCACTTCTGGTGTTCTGGTGGTTAATTGGAAACAATAGTTCACAGACTTTCCTGCCCAGGCTAACTTCAAACTACAATCCTCATATCTCAGCCTCCTGAGTAACTAGGATTATAGGTGTGAGCCACCAGTACCCAGCATCTTTTGAAGGAGAAAAGTGGTGTCACTTCCTGCCACACAGAACCTAAGTTATCTACCTCTCAGGAAGAGAGATAAAGGAATTCCAGAGCTAAGTACAGAAATAATGATCCAATGGTGGCAAAGCTCCCTAAGCAGGAGGACCCACTGGGACTTTGCAGGCTAGGGCACAGCTTTCAAGTACAGAAGCAGCAGTGTGAAGGGTAGATGCAAACATACTCTTTGGCAGTGTGAGTGGAAAATCCACCCCCTTCATCTTCCTGACTGGCTGCAGAGGGATCCAAGTCTCCAGGGCAAGTTGCAACCCTTGCCTGCCATCCAAGACTCATCAGAGACCCAATTGGTCTGGAATTGCCCATTTGGTAATTAACCATGTTTCCAAGGCTCAAGTGATAAAATTGTCACCCCTATGATTCTCAGGCAAAAGTGATTTGTCCTTAGGAGCCCAGGGCCACTCTTAGGAGCCAGGATTGATAAAAATTGCATCTTGACAAGTTCTCTTTCATAAATAGGATTTCCAAGTCAAAAGGATCAGAGGGGCTAGTAAACCCCACAAATGAGGACATTCTTTGGCTCTGTGTCTTCTGGGATGTTTCTTTCTGGTTTTGATTCATCCAGGTAAGGAAAGATTGGTGAACTATTCCAACAAGCAAGGGGCTGTGGAGACAAGGGACATGCCAAGGCTTCAGAGGTCCTCTCTCCTGCTTAGGGAATGAGCAATCTTCTCAGAAAGGGGCAGGAAACTAAGAAAACTGAAATGTATTTTTTTATTTTATTTTATTGTAAAGATGCTGTACAGAGGGATTACAGTTACATGAGTAAGGCAATGACTACATTACTTGTCAATCATCCCTTCCCTTGTTGTTATCCCACTATCCCTTCCCTCCCCCACTTCCCACACTCCTCCCCACCCCATGATAAGCTACTCTGATGTAAATCTTGGGGAAATTGCACCCACAGCAAACTCAGGGATGCCTTCCTCAACATTATCTGGCTCTCAGGTTTTTTTTGTGCAAGTCCTGAGGTTTGAACACAGGGTCTGAGTGTTGTTCTTGGATAGAGAGAGAGAGAGAGAGAGAGAGAGAGAGTTTCAGTTCTGGTGCTTGAACTCAGGGCCTGGTGTCCTTGAGCTGCCTTTCCTCAATGCTAGAGCTCCTCCATTTGAGCCACAGTTCCACTTCTAGTTTTGTTTTGTTTTTTTTTTTTTTTTGGTGGTTAATTGAAGAGTCTCACAGACTTTCCAACCTGGGCTGGTTTTGAACCATGATCCTTAAATCTCAGTCTCCGGAGTAGCTAGGATTATATGCATGAGCTACTGGTACCCAGCCATGGGTCACAGTTTTAATACATCGTTAAATCCAGGTATAGCCTGGTTTAAAGGAATTACATGTTAACCAAGAGTTAGTGGCAAGCCTGGAATCTTAGCTACTCAAGATGCTGAGTTATGAGGATCAAAAACCAGTTTGAAAAGTCTGTGAGACTCTTATCTCCAATTGACCAGCAAAACACCAAAGTGCAGGTGTGGCTCAAATGGTAGAGTATCAATCTTAGACAAAAAGGCTAAGTGAAAACATGAGGCCCTAAGTACAAGCCCCAGTACTGGCATATACATATGCACACACACACACACACACACACACACACACACACACACACATATATACATATATATATACACACACGCATAGATTACATATCTTACAACATTTTCTGTCACTATAATAAAATGCTGGAGACTGGATAATGTATAAAATAAAAAGAAGTTTTTTTGACAAAACTCAGGGAAGCGTGACCTTACTTTTTTGTAGAAACTAATCCATTACAGCAAAAATAACTCACAACCACAACAGTGATTGTAGTAAAGAGAAGAAAGAAACCATGACTCCCGTTTAAAAGCTTCACCTCTAACAGAGTGCTAATGGCTCACACCGGTCATCAGAATGCTGCGATCTGAAGATTGCACTCTGAGCCAGCCTGGTCAGGAAAGTCTATGAGACTTATCTCCAATATCACCAAGAAGCTGGAAGTGGAACTGTGGCTCAAGAGTTAGAGCACTAGCCTTGAACACAAAAGCTCAGGGACAGTGTCCAGGACCTGCAACAACAACCAAAACCAAACTTTTCCTTCTTCCACTATTAGGAGGCAATCAAATTTCCACATGGGCTTTGAAGTAGATAAACCAACCTCAAACCCTGACTTATGAGACAATTCACACATGCAAGAAACAGATAGAGGGGGCTGGGAAGGTGGCTCAGTGGTAGAGCGCTTGCCTTGCATGCTCAAGGCCCTGGGTTCAATTCCTCAGCACCACATAAGCAAAAAGAAAAAAGCCGGAAGTGGCGCTGTGGCTTGAGCTTTGAGCCTTGAGCTGAAGAG
>NW_012267309.1:1146718-1156571 GCF_000151885.1 Dipodomys ordii
CTTGTCCTAGACATATACTAGTTATTGCAAATAAGGGAAACCATGGGACCTATGTTTCTTTGGGCCTGGCTTACTTCACTTAATATAATTTTTCCAAGTCTTTCCATTTTTTAACAAATTGAGTGGTGTCATTCTTTCTGATGTAGGCATAGAATTCCATTGTGTGTGTGTGTGTGTAGATAGATAGATAGATAGATAGATCACATTTTCTTGATCCATTCATCTACTGAGGGGCATCTGGGTAGGTTCCATATCTTAGCTATGGTAAATAATGCTGCGATAAACATAGTTGTGCTGGTAGCTTTAGTATGGCCTTGTTTGTGATCGTTTGGTTTCTACACGTAAGTTTAGTAGCGTCTGCATTGGCCACACATCTGGCTGCAAGTGTTGGAGGGAGCAAGCTGCTGCAGGAGCCAGAACAGCAACCAGTTCAGGATGGTGCTCACAAAGACAGCTTTGATGTTGGCCCCCCTCGGAGCTGCCTGGCTGATCCTCACACACACTATCCTATCTGCAACTCCATCTGCACACACCCCAGCTCCACCTGTCATTCTTGTCTCTGGACACATCACAGCTTATAGAACACTCTGCCAGAGAGTGATGAAACATGTTCATTTGGCTCTTTCAACTCAACTAAGAGGCCTCCTTATTAACGAAGAACAATTTCAGACAAGAAAGAAGCACAAATTCTGTTCTGTAGAATTTCTTACAGGAGACTTCAATTCCAGCACAGAAGCATTGGGGCTAAATCATCAGTAAACAACAATAAAGAAACACATTCACTACACCTTTAAATGATACACAATTACTCTAAAGGAACATGTTCTTGGGGTCTGGAATTCTCAGGGGAACACTGGACTAAGTGTAAAAGTGTGTTTCTCATTCACCTCCATGAGTAGTATCCTCATCCCTCCTTCACCTTCCTCTCACTTGTGGCCAACATGGAGCAGAGGACAGCTTTGTCTGCTATGGACCTGTTGGAGGTGAATCCTTTCTCTGCGCCATCCTAGTGTCTGTTGCTGACCAGTCTCTCCTCATCCCAGCCTTCCTCACCAATGAAACTGTCACAGCAAGGTTGATTCAGTAAAGCAATGAGAATTCGCATTGATCTAGAATAGTTGGTATGGCTCTTGGCAAATGATACTTGCTCAAGACAAGCTGCTAGTATACTACTGTCACACCCATGGCTACTGCTGTTATTTTTTTATTGTGAAAATATCATACAGAGTTACAATTATATGGGCAAGATGATGAGTACATTTCTTATCAAGCATTGTTGCCTCCTCCTTTGTTTCCCCTTCCCATCCCTGCTGTTAATTTTGTGAGTAGTACTCATCAGATTTTCCAGACAACCATTCGTTCCAAACTTCTGCCTAATGCACCTGAGGCGAGAGGTATTGTAAGCACTAGGGGGGGATCATCACTTGTCTTCTTCTTAGTCCAATTCAACAAGATTCTGGCAATATTCAAATAAAAATAGGCATCAGTAGTCCAATAGAATTTATATTTCTGTGTTTAAAAATACTCTCAAATAGTGTAAATTTAGAAGATCTGAAATTCCTTGTATCTTGTAATGGATCATCATGGCATACAATTAGATATCAGTAGAAAGAGAAACCATAGAAACTATCCAAATATATGATGGTTGAACAATACACATTTGGAAAGGTGGCTCGAACTCAGGGCCTGAGCACTGTCCCTTAGTTTTTTCATGCAAGGCTAGTGCTCTGCTCTACCACTTGAGCCACAACTGTATTTCTGACTTTTGTTGGTTAATTGGAGATAAAGTCTCACGGACTTTTCTAACTAGGATGTCTTTGGACTGTAATCCTTAGATCTCAGCCTCCTGAGTAGCTAGGATTTAAGCTGTCTGTAAATCTTAAGGCAGCCTACCAAGCTCAAACACTCCACAAAGGAAAATATCAGACGGGAGAGATGATGTCTGTTGCCTGGAGTGTTTCCATCTAAATGTATAAACTGGTCATTCTGGAAAAGAGTGGGGGAAAGTGTGGAGGTTGTACCAGTTCTGAGTCTTGAATTCAGGACCTGGGTCCTATTCCTTACCGTTTTAGTTTGTTGCTACCACTCTACCAGTTGAACACAGCTCCACTTCCAGCTCTTTTGGTGATTAACTGGAAATGAGAGGCTCATGAACTTTCGTGCCCAGGCTGGCTTCAAAACACAATACTCAGATCTCAGCCTCCTGAGTAGCTAGGATTACAGGCATGAGCTACTAACATTCAGCTAGGAAAAAAAGTTTTAAATGAACAATGTATCATTGAAGAAATCAAGGAGAAAATTGAACACTTCCTAGAATCAAATAAAAGTGAAATAAAACATACCACAACCCAAGGGATGTAGCAAAGGCAGTTCTAAGAGAAAGATGTATACCTATAATTGTTTACATTAAAAAATCAGATTAGTTGGGTGCTGGTGGCTAAGGCTTGTAATCCTAGCTACTCAGGAGTTAGCAATCTGAGAATTGCAGTCTAAGGCCAGCCCAGACAGGAAAGTCCTTGAGACTCTTATCTCCGATTTCCAGTGTAAGTTCTGTGGCTCAAATAGTAGAGGGTTAGCCTTGAGCAAAAAAGGTCAAGGACTGTGCCTAGGCTCTGAGTTCAAACCCCAGGACAAAAAGGATAAAAAAATCTCACAAATGATCTAATGATATACTTCAAACTCCTAGAAAAACAGGAAAGAAGAAAACACAAATTTAGTACATGAAAAGAAATGATAGAGATCATGATAGAAATTAATGAAACAGAGATTAAAAGAATAATAAAAGCATTTAGAAATTGGTTCTTTGAAGATGAACATTATCAAACTCTTTGCCAAATTAACCAAAAGATAAAATTAGAGATGAAATTAATTAATCAAATTAATAAACTTAGGGATAAAGGGGGAAATATTAAAACAGATGCCAATGAAATTCAGAGAATTACTAGGAATGTTTTGAAAACTCATATTCTAATAAATTATAAAATCCAAAAAAGTACCAATTTCTAGTAGATATGATCTACCAAAATTGAACCAAAAAGATGAAGACTTTTTTTTGGTCAGTAGTAGGGCTTGAACTCTGGGCCTGGGCACTGTCCCTGAGCTCTTCAACTCAAGCCAAAAGCTCTACCACTTGAGCCACAGTGTCACTTCCAGTTTTCTGGTGGTTAAGTGGAGATAAGAGTCTCACGGACTTTCCTGCCTGGGCTGGCTTTGAACTGCAATCCTCAGATCTCAGCCTCCTGAGTAGCTAGGCTTACATGCTTGCACCACCAGTACCTGGCTAAGATGGAGATAATTTAAATGGATCTAATAATGAACAGTGAGATTGAAGAAGTATTAAACCATGGTTCCACAAAGAGTGCAGAACCAGATGGAGTCACAATTGAATTCAATCAGAACTTAGAAGAACAGCAGTGCTCCTCAGACGACTCCATTAAACAGAAATGAAAGGAACTTTGCTAACCTCATTCGACAAAGCCAGTATATATTGCCCTGATAGCAAAGCGAAAAAGAACACCACATAAAAAGAAAACTGTGAGCTAAGTGGCAATAGCTCATACATGTAATCCTAACTACTTAGGAAGATGAGATCTGAGGATCTCAATTCAAAACCAGCCCAGGCAGGAAAGTCCATGAGACTCTCATCTCCATTAACCACACAAAACCTGGAAGTGGAGCTTCTTCTTAAGTTGTAGAGTGCTAACTTTGAACAAGAAAGAAAGCTCATAGATGGTGCCCAGGCCCTGAACTGGCAAAAAAGTAAATAAACAAAACAAAGCATTATGAACCAATCTCCTTGATGAACATAGATACAAAAACCTTTAACAAAATATTTGCAAACTGAATTTGACAAACTTTAAAAAGCTCATGATCAAGCTATTTTCATCTCAAAGATACAGTCATGAGTCAATGTATGCAAATCAATAAATATAATAGAGTACACAAATAGAATCAAGACCAAAAATCATATAGTAATTTCAATTGATGCTGAGAAAATCTGTGACAAAATTCAACCTTACTTTATTTTAAAAAATCCCAAAGAAACTAAGAATAGAAAGAACATAACTCAATATAATAAAAGATATATACTACTATCCAACGTTGTATTAAATGGGGGAAAACTAAAAGCATTTCCTCAAAAATCAGAAATGAGACAAGAGGCCTGCTTTCCCTACTCTTATTCAATATAGTGTTTGAATTTATAGTAATGAGATAAGAGGAATAAGTAAAGGTATACATATAGTAAAGAAACAATTCAAATTACCCCCATTGGGAGGTAATATGGTTCTATACTTAAAAGATCCTAAACAGTCTACCAGAAAACTCTTAGATCTGATAAACACTTTCAGCAGAATTGTAAGATATAAAGTTCACAAAGGGAAATCAGGAACTTTTGTATCCACCACACATTCCTTTCTTAGGGACCAGAAAACAACCTCATTTATAATAGCCTCAAAAAAGGAAACAACTATAATCAAGGAGGTTAAATTCTTTTACAATGAAGACAAACACCAGAGAACGAAATTAAAGAAGACCTTTGGACAACAGAAATGCTTCTCATGTTTGTGAAGAATTAATATTGTGAAAATGGCTGGGCTACTAAAAGCAATGTATCAGTTCAGTGTATTGCTCATTATCATGCCATTCTTCATATAAATAAAAAAGACAATCCTAAACTTGTATATAAGTAAAAAAGACTCCAAATATTCAAAGTAATCCTAAGCAAAAAGAACAATGCTGAAGTTATTATAATTTTACTACAAAGCCACAGTATGAAAATAGCATGATAATGGTATGCAAACAGACACATAGACCCAGGGAATACAATAGAGAACTCAGAAACAAGATTGCGCAGGTACATCCATGTAATTCTCAGCAAAGATACCAAAACTATATATTGGAGGGGGAAAAAACCAGTCTCTATAACATATGGTGTTGGACAAACTGGTTATCCACATGTAAAAACTGAAATTAGGTTTCTATACTACTCTGTGTTAAAATCCACTCAAGACGAGTCAAAAACCTTAATGGAAGATGTCAGATTTTGGAACTACTACTTGAAGACATAGCCATAAGCAGTGACTTCCTGATAGGACTCAAATAGCTCAGAAAATAAAAACAAAAATTGACGAATGGGCTTTGATCAATTTTTTTATTTTGTGCACAATAAAACAATTAATAGAGTGATGATACAGTTTACAAAGCAGGAGAGGACCTTTCAGACCAAGGATTAATATTTAGAATATACAAATAGCTAAAAATAATTCAGTATGAAAAAAACAAGAAACTTAATAAATTCTGCAAATAATAAATTTGAAATCACAGGCTATGCTGAGTAGCCTGTTGGAGTGTGAATCATCTTTGACCAGCATGTCCATGCTGTATACACTACCCACTCATGAGTCACTTGTTATCAGATCTATTGCTGTGGCATCACAATGCATGTGTGCAGGTAGTCCTCATGTTGCTTACTAATGATTTCAAAGTGCAAAAACATTGGCACTGGAAGTTCAGATTTGCTAAACAGAAGCTGCATGATGTTTCCTTTACATGAAGAGGTGACAGTTTCTCATAAAGTGTGTATGAATAGGGGAAAAACATAATTTGTAGAATTGGGCACTTTCTGTGGTTCAGGCAACCACTGGAGATCTTGGAATCATCCACTAGGTAAGGCAAACTACTACATTTATAAGCATCCCAGTACATATCTAAGTCTCTCAGGGAAAAGTCTGGACCATGAAAGAGTCCAGGCATGAGATGGAGAGGGGTTAGCACCTGAGCCTACACTCTCAGGGTTTCCCATGCTTCTTGGCCCTGTGAAGGACTGACCTCTGTGGTTACATCCGCCATATTGGAATGAGATTTCATCAGGATGCAAGGAGATCTGAGCTCTCACGGCATTTACCGTAACTAAGTTCTCAGCATTATCTCTGGGACAGCTACATGGAAATCAGAATAAAACAAACAGAAGTTCCACGTTTCTTAGCATACAAAACCTTTCCACAGTGCTAGGCAGGGGAGGTAGGTTAAGCTCTTTCTTCTTTTTAAATATATTTGTGTCGTCTTTAAGTAGTTGTATGAAGAAGTTGCCATTCAACAAAGCAGTTTATAAATACAATGCATCTGGATTAGTGTGACCTCTTTCATCATTCACCCCATCCCTCCCAACCCACCCCTTCCCTCACTTTTCTTAATTAGTAGGATATGCATTGAGTTTTTCATTATTATAAAGGTGAGGTACAGAGGCTTTATAGTGATGTAATCAAGTAAAGAGTACATTTCTTTTTGGACAATGTCACCCCTCCCTCCCTCTCTCCCAGTTTTCCCCTCCTGTCCCAACCTACAAGTTGTATAGTTCACTTTCAACATAGTATCTTGTAAGTACCATTGCTGCATTTGTTCAGCATTTGTCTCTCCAGTTACATGCCCCCGTTACCCTCCCAAAGACAGATAAATGAACAAGACAAAAAGTAAAGAACACAAAAAACAACAACAAAGAATAAAACCTCTTGTTTCCATTTCCTGGAGTTAATTTTGATACATTGCATCAAATTTTTGATGGCATTCTCCCCTGCCCTTCATGTTTTCATTCATTTCATTCAGCTATCCCCATTCACCTTGGCTTCACACCACCCTTTTCTGGTGCTTTTTTCTCTGTTGGAGGGTTTGGGTTTCGGTTTGTGTGTGTGTGTGTGTGTGTGTGTGTGTGTGTAGGTCCCAGGGCTTGAACTCAGGTCCTGGGCTCTGTCCTTGAGCTTTTTTTTATGTTCAAGGCTAACAGTCTATCACTACACTCACACCCTGGGTTGTTTTTTATACTAGTATAGATTTCTTCATCATAATTGAATAAGCCTTCCTTCAATGAGCCTTTTTTCATGGTTTTTTATTTATATATTTTTATTGTAAAGATACTGTACAGAAGGGTTACAGTCACATGAGTAAGGTAGTAAGTACATTTCCTATCAAGCATTGTTACCCACTCCTTTGTTTTTCCCTACCATCTTTTCCCTGACTACCTCCCTTTATTCATGATTTTTATGTTGTGTATGTGGCTTCATTTATTCTTTCTCACTGAGAAGTATTATTTTATTTCATGAATACACAGTAATTTACTTACCCAAGTGCCTGTATTTGCACAACTAAATGGCTTTTCAGATTCCTGCTATAACAAATAATGTTCCTACACATCTCATTGTTAGACCTCATTGTGTGATCATTTGCTAGTTTCTCTAGAATAAACTCCACTAAACTTGCCATGGCTCTGCCCTAAAAATTGCTCTTCCACTCTGCAACATGACAGTCCTCCCCCTACCCTACCAACTCTGAGATTGTAAGATGGGTGTATACTGTCTTGTTTATTATTTGCAATAATTGGTGAAGCTAAGCCTATCTCACACATTTAGTTGCCAATCAGACTTTTCTTGTTACCAATCAGACATGTTTTTGATGAGTTATCTTTCGTCAATGCTTTCTCTTACAATAGCTTTTTCTTTTTGACTTGTATAAATGTCTATTTATTATGAAAATACCAATTGTTGACTGTGTGTTTGTCTCTATTTTTTCTTGATCTTTTAAAAAAATAAATGTTATTTAATTTTTATTTAATTTTATTTTGTTGGTTGGGAGGCTTGAACTGAGGGCCTGGGCACTGTCCCTGAACTTATGTGCTCAAGGCTACTACACTACCACTTTAAGCCACAGCACACTTCCAGTTTTATGGTGGTTAATTGAAGGTAAGAGTCTCATGGACTTTCTCGCCTGGGCTGGCTATTTGACCTGCAATCTTGAAATCTCAGCCTCCAGAGTAGCTAGAATTACTGGCCTAAGCCACCAGTGTCCAGCTTAAAAATACAACTTCTTGAGTTGAACACCTGACTCTTTAGCTTCTAATTTTGTTTGTTGTTGTTTGTGCTGGTTCCGGGGATTGAACTCAGAACCTAGGTGCTGTCCTGTCATCCTAGCAACTCAGGAGGCTGAGATCTGAGGATCGCAGTTCAAAGCCAGCAGGGGGAGGAAAGTCCATTAGACTCTTATCTCCAATAAACCACCAGAAAACTGGAAGTGGCTCTGTGGTTCAAGTGGTAGCGTGCTAGCTTTGAGCTGAAGAACTGAGGGACAGAACCCAGGCTCAGAGTTCAAGCCCCATGCCTGAACAAAACAAAAAAACTGTGATCAAATAGTTACTATGTTTTTCTCTTCTTAATCTATCTTTTGGTACTGAGGCATCAGGAACAACCATTATGATTCACTTGAAAGGGATCATATCTAGTTCTAGGCCTACTCTGAATAATTTATCAAGAATACTATTGCTATTGCATCCTATGTAGAAATAACGCAGAAATAGAAAGAGAGAAATAGATTTCCTGCCTACAGAAAGCAACACTGCTCAAATATTCATAAATAAACTTTTTAAATAGTAATTCAAAGGAGTTTCAAAAATACAAACACAATGAAGAAATTGTGTTAGCTAGATGGTGGTGGCTCACACCTGTAATTCTAGCTGCTCAAAAGCCTGAAATCTGAAGATCACAGTTTAAAGATAGCCTGGGCAAGAAAAGTCCATGCGTAAGACTCATTGCTACTGAAGCACCTTAAAACTGTGGAGGTATGGTTCAAGTGGTAGAACACCAGCATTGAGTGAAAAAGCTAAAGGAGAGCACACAGGCCTTGAGTTCAAGGTGTAGTACTGTTACACACACACACACACACACACACACACACACACACACACACAAAGTTGTTTTAAAGTGAGAATATTTGGTAGAAATATCAGGGGCGAGATCACTTGCAGAAATGCACCAGTAGTGTTGAGCTGCTCATCAGGACATGAGAAGCTCTGGAAAACACTTTCCTTAGTGACATCAGGAGGTAAACTCACCTGTCAACATATATCCAGGAGGAGGAAACATCTGGGGCTCCTGCGGAAGGTGGAGATGGAGTTCCCCTGATGGCTAAATTGCTCTTGAGCAGACCATGAAGTTCATGGTCTGTAAGATGGGCCTGTGAATTAACTAAAAGCCAGAAATTCATGGAAGCGGCGCTGTGGCTCAAGTGGTAGAGCGCTAGCCTTGAGCACAGAGAGGCTCAGGGACAGAACCCAAGCCCTGAGTTCGAGCCCAAGAACTGGCCAAAAAAAAAAAAAAGGAACTGTTAAAAGCCAGATATTCAGTCCCTGCCACCATTTTGCATCTGTGCTCTTGATCAGCACTATTCCTGCTGCAGTCACTTTACAACCACTTGAGGATCCAGAAAGAACCAGTTAATCATCTTATGCCAGAGGGCAAACTGCCTGTCAAACAAGCAATGCCATATTATTTATTTTTTTAATAATTTACTTGATTGTTATTATAGAGGTGATGTTCAGAGGGATTACAATTATATGAGTCAGGTAATGAGTACATTTCCTTTTGTATAGTGTCTTCCTTCCCTTGCTCTCTCCCAGTCCCTCCCTCCCATCTCCATTCATGAGTTTATTTCACTTTCATCAGTGTACATTGAGCTCCACTGATGCACCTTTTCACGTTTTTCCTCCAGTTCTGTACCCTCCCTACTGCCCTCTTGAAGATAAATACACCATACTTAAGGTAAAACTAAAATAACTTAAAAATTAAAAACCAAAAAAGGGCTTTTGATTAATCCCATATTTTAGAGTTTGTTTCAGTGTGTATATTGCTTTATAAAAATATGAGGAGGCATTTATGCATTGCACCTTTGTGTTGCTCTCCTAAAATATCCTGTTTTGGTCTTACTGTGAGTATCTAGAATTCTGAATAATTTGTCATATCCCAATGGCAATATGGTTTTCTTCTTCTTCCCTCCTCCTCTTCCTCCTCCTCCTCCTCCTCCTCCTCCT
>NW_012267309.1:1156621-1161098 GCF_000151885.1 Dipodomys ordii
CCTCCTCCTCCTCCTCCCTCTTCTTCTCCTCCTCCTCCTGCTCCTGCTCCTGCTCCTCCTCCTCCTCCTCCTTCTTTTTCTTCTTCTTCCAAAAAAAAAAAAAAAACACCTTCCAAAAGGTCAGGAGTTACCACCAAGTAACTTAGTTGCTGTTCTATTCCAATGGTAAAGTGATAATAACTTTTCAGGAAATCTAGACACAAAGACTGAACCTGTCCATATCTCTGATTTGGGCTGTTTATGAATAAAGGTAGGTGTAGTTACCTTCCCCCAATTTTCCTTATTTAACCTGAGGCCAAGGTCCATACCCCTGAAAATGGCTGAAGATGTACTTAAGTGCCATCTTCCCATGGTTGCTATGCAATTAACCTTCCTTCTCTGCCCTTCAGCATGTCTTTATTTGGCCTATGGGGGTGAGTGGACAAACCTAACTTGGGACTCCTGGACTTTGGGCCTGGGGGTCTAAAAACCCAGTTTTAGCACCAAGAGGTACATTTCATCTTGTCAGCTCTAACCTCTTTTTATGAACTCTTCTTTCTGAGACTATCTCAAATAGATTACTGAAACCGTCAGCTGAGGCATGAGCTTTTCGTGGAGGAGATGCAGCACTTGGGCTTGAAATCAAGGTCTTACATTCATCTTTGGCTTTCCTGCTCACAGCTGGTGCTCTGTTACTTATGCTACACCTCCAGTCCCTGAATGATGCTTTAATGGAACATATAATGGATCATATAATGCCACAGTCCTCTGAAGACATGACAAGATCTTCCTGAGTATATTAGGTCTTCATCCAATACTAAGAGAAGTGAGACTAGCTAGCTTAGTTCTTGAGAAGATTACCTGATTTCTACCAAAAACAACAAACAAACAAAAACCACTATCAGAGAGTTCCTGAGAGAGTCCCAGAGAGTTCTACCATCAGTGAACACAGTAACTACTACATCCCATTAGTTTAGAGAGACTTTATTTCTTGGAGTAGTTCAGTAGCACAGAAAATTTAAGCCGAAAGTAAAAACAAAAAACCCCAAATCCTCTCACTACCTCCTGCTCCCTCACTGCCTCCTCTATTACCAACATCTCGCACTACAATAGTTTATTTATTGCAAATGATGAAACAACTTGGACACATCATTGTCACACAAGCTATTTTCACTAGAGCAATTTGTCAGATTTTTATGAGTCCTTTCTGGCACAGAACAATCATATCTCTGCACAAACTTATTCAAGTCAACAATTTGTATACTCAGCTTTCCAGGATAAAAGACCCCCAACATGTAGGATTTTGTTTCTCAGTGAGACTCATTGGGAAGCTGGTGTTTTATAGAACACTTTTACAGCTTATTCATAGCATGATACAACTGTAGTTTACCAACAGAAAGATATGGGAATGTTTTACTGCTTAAGAATAAATTCAATACCATCTCCATCTTTGTAGGACTTCCCACAAAATCTGTTTGAGAGAAAAAGTGAATGGTGGAGAGCCAACAGACCATATGTTTTAAGTGACAAAGATGATACAGTTAGTACTGCCTCTTCTATCTTTGGTTTTGCTTTCTTTAAAGACTATAAATTAGATAAAGGTAATACATATAAGAATTGGAAAGCTGGGTGCAGGTGGCTCACCTGTGTAATCTGAGATCTGAGGATCGAGGTTCAAAGCCAGCCCGGGCAGGAAAGTCTATGAGACTCTTATCTTCAATAAACCACTAGAAAACCGGAAGCGGTGCTGGGGCTCAAGTGGTAGAGTGCTTGCCTTGAGCTGAATTGCTGAGGGACAGTGCCCAAGCCCAGAGTTCAAGTCCCACAACTGACAAAAAGAAAAAAAAATTGGACTTAAAAGTTTGTCTCTTGGAATTTATTTCCACTCAAAGCAATTTGCGGATACTATCCACATATATCAGTGTGGGTTGTGTAACTGATGGAAAGCCAGGTTTAAAGTACAAGTTGTCATGTTGAAAACAAACTTTACAACTTTGGTGGGGGGCGGAGATTGGGTGGGGGGGACAGGGGGAGGCTGGGAAGGGATGGGAAGGGTAAACAAAGGAGGAGGCTACAATGCTTGATAAGAAATGTACTCACTATCTTGCCCATGTAATTGTAACCCCTCTGTACAGTATTTTCACAATAAAAAAATAATAAAAAATAAAAATAAAAAACCCCTGAGTTTTAGGGGAAATGAGGCTTATGGGGAAAATATACATTTTAGAAATAAAACCATTTTCAAGAAAACCATTTCAATTGCAACTGGTTGGCTTAAAATATACAGTAATAATTGGGGGGAAACTATTTTAGTGAGATACATTTGGAGACACAGGGACAAACTTTGCCTGAAAACTGAGTTCAAATCCAGGAATACCTGCAGCTACTTCAGCAAAGTTGCCAGAAGGTCTGGGAGATGCCCCACCCACAGTAAGAATTAATATTGATAAAGTTAAAATGAGATTATCAAGCAATCATTTTGCATGAAAGGTCTAGCCACATCTGGCCAAACAGTGACATTTCCAAACTCTTTAAGGTTTGGAACATGTTTACATGTGTTTTTAATTTTCAATTTATGCCTGACTAGGGAAAAGAAAGAGGCTGGCAAGAAGGAAGATGCTTTCTTATTAATTAAAAAGAGCCAGGCCTCTGCATTCTGTGCTCAGCAAGATTTGGGGGGTTAAATTGCCATCAGAAGTATGGGTATGGAACAGAAAATCACAATGGAATTTCTTCTTTTATCACTTAGAAAGTGTCATTAACTCCATTTCCTGAGTTTATCATATGTATAAGAATTTTCTGAATTAGATGCTTTGAGGCACAATTTTGGCTCTGCTGTGTAAATTCAATGGGATTATTTTATAGTATTTTTCAAACTGTGGTGTGTGTGTGTGTGTGTGTGTGTGTGTGTGTGTGTGTGTGTGTGTGTGTGTGCAAAGACTTGGATGTCCCATGAACATTTTAAAGGAAAAAAGTATATTGGAAGTTTACTCAGCTTATTCAGCTTTGTCTGATGGGAAAATGGATAAATGAAGTTTAGAAACAAAAATCAAAGGTTGACCTTCCCCAGATGCTCTGAACTACAGCAGGTGAATTAGTGACCAAGACAGTCATTTCCACCATTGAAGAGAGAAACTAGATGCAAAAGGTCATGCAACATTCCCTCCTCTGGGTATTTCCAACTTACTGATTTCCTTGTACCTCATATTTTTCCTACCAGATGTACAGATTCTGATACAAGATCCTTGAGTTGTAACCTCTTTTACTTATTCAATAAATAGGAGCATGTGATTACTGACACTATGGATGGCTTTGATTCATTTCCTTTGATGATTAATGAACTAAAGGGCAGAAAAGTATTTAAAACAGAGTTTTAAACATTACAACTTTATCTGAAGATGAAAGAATAGCAAAATAGATGGACTTCTTGTGCAAAGAGGACCCCAAATTCCACATTCTCCTCATGGCCAACTAGATATAGGGACCCCTGTTCTTCTCCCCCTAAAGATATATGCTCAGTCTGATTGGTTGAGAGGTGGACATGTGTGTGTGGAGTCTCATGATTAGCCCACCTAATTAAAAACACAAGCATGGAAACCACCCTATGATTAGATTCCTGAGTATAGAAAGGGGTCTTGATTGGATGGAGACTGGGGGAACTCCCACTTGGGCCTGGCCATGGCTATATAGGGTGTATGTATTTGGGACCCAAAGCCAGCAGAGCCCAATGTAACAAGGTGGATATTTTTTCTGTGTCACCCTTGGCTGTGTTAGAGCCAGTCTCAGCTGGTATGTTCTGTCTCTAACTACCTAGCCAAGGAGCCCTAACCTCCCCTCATAATTAAGTCCCCAAACTTCTTTGTACTAGGATTCAGTGTCATCCATTTTCTTGAAATTCTGCTTTGGAAAAGAGACAAAAATAAACAGAGGAAACATAAAAATACAATAATTTCAAATACTGATAAATGATATTAAGAAAAAAATGCAACTCTTGGAGCATGAAGGTAGCAAGATTAGACAGGATGTTGCTGGACACCAGGCTCATGTGGCACCATTGCTGCTGAAGTCTACTGACAAAATCGCTCATGTAGGCAAAGACTGGGCAAAGATGGAGGAGAGACTTGAGGGCAATAGAGAGCACTTCACACAAAGAAATACAGAGTGTTAACACTGTGAAGTGGACAAGCATGGTCTGTGGAGGGTAGAGAGAATGGCCTATGGACCAGACATAGCAGGGTAAGGAACAGAATCTTTCCCCAAAAAAGGAAACAATCAAAATGTGCAGGCCTGAGATACCAAGATGAGAGATTGGATTTTGTTTTCGGTATGCTAGGAGGCATATTTGAGAATTGCAGCCTGGAAGGCCTCTTTTATTTTAGAAATTTTTTTTTTTTTTTTGTGGGTCGTGGGGCTTGAACTCTGGGCCTGGGCGCTGTCCCTCAGCTCTTCAGCTCAAGGCGAGCGCTCTACCACTTGAGCTACAGCGCCACTTCCGGTT
>NW_012267309.1:1161798-1233940 GCF_000151885.1 Dipodomys ordii
TTGCTTACGTGGTGCTGAGGAATCAAACCCAGGGTCTCAGGCATGCAAGGCAAGTGCTCTACCACTGAGCCACCTTCCCAGCCCCTCCATGATACTCTTATCTCCAATAAATCACCAGAAAGCTGGAAGTGGCACTGTGGCTCACGTGGTAGAGCACTAGCCTTGAGCTGAATTGCTGAGGGACAGTGCCCGGCCCGGAGTTCAAGCCCCATGATGGACCAAAACAAAAACAAAGGTGATTATATTGAGGAGTTACAGTTACATAAGCCAGTAAAGAGTACATTTCTTTTTGGACAATGTTATCCCTTCCCTTGCTCTCTCCCAGTTTTCCCCTCCTGTCCTCAGCCATAAGTTGTTTAGTTCATTTTCAACCTAGTATCTAGTGAGTACCGCTGCTGCATTTGTTCACCTCTTGTCCCTCAGCTTCTGTGCCCCTCTCTTACTCTTCCAAAGACAGATAAATGAACACACAAGACAAAAAGAAAACAAGAACAATGAATAAAACCTCTTGTTTCCATTTCTTGGAGTTCATTTTGACAAATACTATTTTATGTATGATTAGAAATACATAGGCATGGCCCCTAAGAATCTCCTCCACTGGTCTCACTGTGTGTAAATGTCTAGAGTCCTGTATAATTTATCATGCCTGGTGTATTTTAGATCTAGCTTCTGCATATGAGGGAAAACATGCATGGTTTGTTTCTCTGAGCTTGGGTTACTTCACTTAGCATGATTTGCTCTAGGACCATCCATTTTTCTGCAAATCACATAATATTATTCTTTCTAATGGCTGTGTAAATTTTCATTGTGTATAAGTACCACATTTTTGGATCCACTCATCTAATTGTAGGGCATCTGGTCTGTTTCCATCACTTGGCTATTGTGAATAGTACAGCAATGAACATAGATGTGCAAGTGTCTTTATCGCATCATGGCTTGTGATGTTCTGGGTAGATGCCCAGGAGTGATATGTCTGGGTCATAGGGAAGATCCATATTTAGTTTTTAAGATGTTTCTTTAGATGTTGTGATTCCACATGTATCTACAGCATTGGTGGATGTGGGGGTGAGGCATCAGGCTTCTGGCATTCTAAGTACTCTGAAGGGCTCCCTTACTAGAGTATATAAGAGCAAGAGAGCAGAAATGGTCAGCTGGAATCTGAACACACATACCATCAGGCAAATCTGAAAACAGCACTGGAAATAAGAAGGCCAAGCTGTGGGCCTTGCTGTAGGCTGGAGTCAGGATTGAAGCTTCCAAAAGGGCTATGTGAATCCCCACACAGAACAAATAAGAACACTATGTACTTCAAAGATATTTATTGTAATCCTGAGGATTTTGTCAAATTATGTGCAATCAAACACGAGCTCACAATCGATAATCATTAGTACCCAGAGAACTAGGGAATGTCCACAGAAACTAAATCAGAGCACTCAAGAAAAATTATAAAGTATAAAACAAAGAAGCACTATGAAACCCATTATCTGTTCTGTCTGTCTACCTGTCTGTCTGTCTTTGTCTCTGTCTGTCTGTCTCTGTCTCTCCCTCTCTCTCCCTCCCTCCCTCCCTTCCTCCCACCCCTCTCTCTGTCTCTCTCTCTCTCTTTCTGAGGATATACTGGTATTGAACCCAGGACCTTGTACATACTAAGCATGTACTCTGCTATTGATCTACACCCCAGTTCTCATTTTAATTTTAATATTTAAACAGTTTGAAAGTTTGGGGAAGGAAGACAGAAAGTAAAATTGAGGGAAAACACAAATATTAAAGTGAGCAAATAAAACTGCCTATGTTCTGTGGTGTGTGTGTGTGTGTGTGTGTGTGCCAGTTCTGGGGCTCGAACGAAGGGTCCAAATCTGGTGCTCTAGCTCTTGAACTGCATATCCACTTTCAACTTTTTGGGGGTTATTGAACTCTCCTGCCTACACTGGCTTTGAACCATGATTCTCAGTCTCAGCCTCCTGAGTAGCTAGGATTAACAGATATGAACCACCTGGCTCAAATATTCTTTATCTGAGTTTTTAAAAATCCATGTGGTTCAACCTAATAGCTTAAAAGTTATTTGTGGCCTTCTATCACTTAAGATAAGCCATGGTTACAAACATTTAATTTATGGTGACCATATCTTAAATTCATTTCACATTCAAGCTCATATGTATGAAATATGGCCTACAATTTAAAAAAAAATTGTGTGTGTATGTGTGCATGTGCCAGTATTGGGGCTTGAACTCAGGACTTCACACTCTCACTTGGCTGTTTCACTCAAGGCTGGTACTCTACCACTTGAGCTACACTTCCACTTTGGGCTTTTTGGTGGCTAATTGGAGATAAAAGTCTCACTGACTTTTCTGCCTGGGGTGGCTTTGAACCTCAATTCTCAAATCTCAGTCTCCCGAGAAGCCAGGATTGCAAGCATGAGCCACTAATGCCAGCTTAAAAAAAGAGAAAAGACAAGGATTGACCAAGAAGAGAAGTCAAAAGAAAGGCAGGGATGCAGTTGAAGGCAGGTGTGCTTAGACGGTGCTGTGAAGAATCAACAGTACAGTGAGCTCTTCCAGTCTAAAGCACTTCAGATCTTCAAGGTTGTTCAAGTTGCTAGGCTTCTGGTTGGCACAGAGGGTAGTCATTGTGTGTGTGTGTGTGTGTGTGTGTGTGTGTGTGTGTGTGTGTGTGTTCACTCTAAGACAGAAAGAAGAGCAGATAATTTTTGAGTTGAGCAATCTATGCACACTGCCACTATGTGGGCTGCCACTGTTGCCATTTTCCAGCTGCAAAGGCTGAAGCTCAGAAAGGTAAAAGTTAGGTAAATTGGTAACGATTTTTTCATAAACATTCCATCTGGAATATGAGTAGGCTCCAAGGTTGATGTGTCTTCCAGCTTTTAAGTAGGGCTCATCTTCCTGAAGGTTAATTGGAAACCAGAAAATTCCTTAAAGGGGGTCTTTTGTTGATGAAAGCCCAGGAGCATGCCCAGATGTACAACATCATCTGCAGCTAGACTCAAGCATCCAGATCCTCTCCCACTGCCCACCAACTACTCCTGGACAACCACACAAGACCTGTAGTCCATAGGGAGAGTGTCCTTGTCCTCAGATTCTCCACCCTTTACCTCTGACTGAAGACTCTGGCAAGGAGTTCCACTACACACTCAATTCATTTCTTCAGTCTCTCTGAGCCTGACTTACTTCGCATAATATTTTTCCAGGTCCACCCATTTTCCTGCAAATGACATAATATTATTCTTCCTGCCAGATAAATAAAATTTCTCTCTCAATATGTATTTATATACATATATGTATATATGTACATATATGTGTAAATGTATGTGTACATGTGTATATACATATGTGTACATGCATATGCATATATGTATATAAATGTATATACATATATACACATGTGTGATAGATGTGTGTATACACATATGTGTGCATATATATCACATAGAGATACAAAAGGCACATGTTTTCTCTCAGATATAGAAGTTAAATCTAAAATGTAAATATATAAAGACATATATGGGCCCATCTGCATATATATATATATACACACACACACACACACACAGTTAAACTAAGTATGTAGACACAAGGGAGGATTCTAATGGTCTTATTCCTTTGAATAAATGAATACCAGGAGCTGAAAAATGATTTGTCTGCAAGGGGTGCTGAAACTTAAGAGGATGGTAGGGGGCAGATGAAGGGAGAGGGGAAGGGTGGGCAAATACAGTCATAGTACTCAGTGTACATGCTTGAAAATGGAACTTATGGGGCTGGGAAGGTGGCTCAGTGGTAGAGCACTTGCCTTGCATGCATGAGGCCCTAGGTTCAATTCCTCAGCACCACATAAGCAAAAAGAAAAAAAAGCCGGAAGTGGCGCTGTGGCTCAAGTGGTAGAGCGCTAGCCTTGAGCTGAAGAGCTGAGGGACAGTGCCCAGGCCCAGAGTTCAGGCCCCATGACCGGACCCAAAAAAAAAGAAAGAAAAAGCAAATGGAACTCATTTGAGGGGATGGTGGGCTGACACAGATGGAGGATGATGGAAAGAGTGACATTGATCAATATGCATTCTACTCATCAATTGTTATTTTGAATTGAAACCCCTTTGTGACAACTACTTAAAGATAATAATTAAGAAAACCTATTTCCCCAGAATATCCTCTCAAATAGAAGAACCTCACATTAGTTTTAATTCCTTTTGGTTATGTTCATAGGCACCGATTTAGTTGAGGATCTGTAATACTTAATCTGGCTCTCAGGATTGCATTTAATTTGCTTTCTTATATACCAAATACAATCTTCCCTCCGCGTCCATGAGGGCTTTGTTTCAGAATCCCACCCTCCCCACCCACCGGCAAAGCCCAAACATGCTCAAGTCCCTCAGATAAACAGAATAACGTTTGCACACAAGCTATGCAGGCTTTCCTGTATACTTTAAAATCTCCAGAGGACTTACAGTGTATTATCATACTCTATTGTTTGGGGAATCATTAATCCCTGGGATGAAAAAGAAAGTCTGTACCTGTTCAATACAGATGCAATTTTTCTCCCAAACATTTTGGGTCCTGAGTTGTTGAATCATGGATGTAGAGCCTGTAAAATACAAGTACTTATTGTCAACACACTGTAATAGAAATAATGAGGTTTATCCTGGCAAAGGCACACATGAGATTTTTAATAAATAGTTTGAAAGACAGAGAGTCCTACACAAAAAGAAATATCAAATTCTGTCCATTTGTGCCCTCCTACAAAAAAAAGTCCAACCATTGCCTTTGACATGCTCCTCACTATTATTTTTTAATTTTGTCTATACTGCAGTTTGAACTCAGGACTCTTGAGCCATACATACCTCCAACCCCACTCTCTGCTGCTTATTTTGAAGATGGAGTCTCATGAACTTTTCTGCCCAGGCTCACTCTGAAGCTTTTTCCTCCAGATCTCAGCGTCCTCAGTAGATGGATTATAGTGTGAGTCATCAGCTACAGTAGCTATATTTTGTGTGTGTGCTGGGCTTTACCTCAGGGCCTAGGAGCTGTCCCTTAGCCTTTTCTGCTCAAACCACTTGAGCTGCACCTCCATTCTGGATGTTAGTTAATTAGAAATAAGAGTCTCTTGGATTTTTTCTGCCAGGGCTGGCTACATACCAAAATCCTCATAGTTTAGCCTCCTAAGTAGCAAGATGTCAGGCATAAACCACCAGTACCCAGGTGACATTAGCTATGTGTATATATGTATGCGTGTGTGTGTGTGTGTGTGTGTGTGTGTGTGTGCGTGCGCGCGTTGGGGCTTGAACTCAGGATCTGGACACTGTCCCGGAGCTATTTTGCTCAAGGATAGTTAATATTCTACCACTGAGCCACAGCTCCACTTCTGGTTTTTTGCTTTTTGTTATCCACACACACACACTCCCCCCAGTTACTTGAAAACAGGAGTCTCCCGGACTTTCATGCCCAGGCTGTCTTTCAACTGAGATCCTCAGCCTCCTGAGTAGCTAGGGTTATAGGCATGAGCCACCCAGTACCTGGCTACAGTAGCTTTATTATTTTTTTTCAGATCAAAGGTTAACATGTAAATGCTAAACTATAAATGTCTTACAAAGAAAGAAAAATCTTCAGGAACTTCAACTTGCCAAAAAATATTATTTACTTCCTTCCTTCCTTCCTTCCTTCCTTCCTTCCTTCCTTCCTTCCTTCCTTCCTTCCTTCCTTCCTCCTTCGTTCTTTCATTCATTCTTTCTTTCTTTTCCTTCTGCCTCTTTCTTGCTTTATCCTTCTTTCCCTTCCCTTCCCTTCCCTTCCTTTCTTCCTCCCTTCCTCTTTCCTTCCTCCCTCCCTCCCTCCCTTCTTCTGTCCTTCCTTCCTTCCTTCCTTCCTCCCTTCCTTCCTCCTTCGTTCTTTCATTCTTTCTTTCTTTTCCTTCTGCCTCTTTCTTGCTTTATCCTTCCTTCCCTTCCCTTCCTTTTTTCCTTCCTTCCCCTTTCTTGCCTCTTTCTTGCTTTATCCTTCCTTCCCTTCCCTTCCTTTTTTCCTTCCTTCCCCTTTCTTTCCTCTTTCTTTCTTGTACTTACCCTTGCTAGACTCAAGCCATACCTCCAGTCTGTTTCTGCATTGGTTATTTTTAGGTAGGCTTTCATTTTATGCCTGGGCCAGCCTGGGCCGTGAGCCTGCTGCAGTGTTCTCCCACATCACTGGGATGGCAGGAGTGCTCCACTGAGCCAAGGCATCATTGCTACCCAGGAGCTGACATAGCAAGAGCTCACCACTGCATCCAACAGCTGGAGTCTTATCAACTCTTTTCCACCTAAGCAGCTCTAAACTGTGATTTCCCTCAATGTCTGCTTCCCAAGTAGCTGGGATTACAAGCTTGAACCACTGAGCCCAGCTTGATTTATAAATACACTTTCTTGGTGGTGTCCTTTTAAAATATAAAGTTTTTAATTTTGATAAAAATCAAAGGTATCTGGGTTTTCTTTCTATTTTATCCATTGGCAATGTTCCAAAAATTCCTTGTCAAATCAAAGTGTCTGAAGACTTGCATTTATTTTCAAAGATTTTTTTTTGGAGGGGGCGTCCAGTTGTGGGGCCTGAACTCTGGGCCTGAGTGCTGTCCTTTAGCTCTTCAGCTCAAGGCTAGTGCTCTATCACTTGAGCCACAGCGCCACTTCCGGCTTTTTTCTTTTTTGCTTATGTGGTGCTGGGGATTCGAATCCAGGGCCTCATGCATGCAAGGCAAGCACTCTACCACTGAACCACCTTCCCAGCCCTTTCAAAGATTTTTGTAGTCCAACTCTTACATGTCAGTCTTTGAATAATTTTGATGGCTTTTGTTTCTTTAGTACTAGATATGTAACTCAAGGCTTTGCGCATTCTAGACAAGTGTTCTACCACAGAGCTATATCCTCAACCTCTCTTCGATCAACTTTTGGGTTATTTCAATATTCTTTTTTTTTCCAACAACTTCTTATGGCTCCCATAAAATGTGTTTTGGACTCATGCTTGAAATCTAAATCACAACATGATGGTATTTGCAGAGGGCATTCATGTTCATTAGGTTTTTACAAGTCATAAGGATGTATCCTCATGATAGGATCTGTGCCCCTAGCGAAAGAGGAAGACACCCTCGATCTTTCTCACCCTCCCTCCAAAGAAAGACCATGTGAAGAGACAGTAGAGGCAGACATTATTGAACCAGGAGCAGAGCCTCCAGCATACAACCATGCTGCATTTGATCTTGGACTCCCAGCCTCCAGGGCTGAGAGAAAAAAAAAAATCACCTGTTGTTTCAGTTACATGGCCTGATATTTTGTTAAAGCAGCCTGAGATGACAAAGCCACAGTATTTATGTTATATTGAATCCTAAATACCTTTTTTTGGGGGGGTGAGATGTTTTTATAATTGGAATTGTCTTCTTTTTCATTTCCATATGGTCTACTGCCCATGCATAGCAATATGATTGTATGAAACACAGATCTTGTATCCTGCAACTTTGCCAAACTTGCTGATGAATTCTAATATTTTTACAAGATTTCTTAAATTTCTCTACATGCAATATCACATCATCTATGAGTAATAATTTACTTTCTCCTGGGGATCACAGTTTGAAGCCAGCAAGGCAAGAAAGCCCATGAGACTCTTATCTCCAATTAGCCACCAAAAAGGCAGAGGTGGAAGGAGGTAGAGTGCCAGCCATGAGTGAGAATGCTAAGGAACAGTGCTTAAGCCTTGAGTCCAAGCCATAATACCGGCACATACACACACACACACACACACACACACACACACACACACACACACACACAAGCTAGGATGCTGTATTGCCCTAACTAGACCCTTCAGAGCAGAGTTGAACAGAAGTAGCTAGAGAAGATGTATGTATTTTGTTTGTGATTAAGAGGAAAGCATCCGTCTTTCATTATTAAATTGGGTATTACCTATGGATTTTTTTTATAAAGGGTTTTATCATGTGAAGGAAGCTTTTTCCTAGTTTGTTTGGTATTTCCATTTTCATTATTACTATTTTTATGGTTATGCATTGGATTTTTTTTGGGGGGGGTCCGGTCGTGGTGCCTGAACTCTGGGTCTGGGTGCTGTCCCTCAGCTCTTCAGCTCAAGGCTAGCACTCTACCACTTGAGCCAAGCACCACTTCCGGCTTTTTTCTTTTTGCTTATGTGGTGCTGAGGAATCAAACCCAGGGCAAGGCAAGCGTTCTACCACTTTAGCCACAGTGCCACTTCCAGTTTTCTGGTGGTTAATTGGAGATAAGAGTCTCATGGACATAATGTTTTTTTTTCTTTCTTGCTATTGTTTCTAACGTATTTATAAGGTACCATGTAATTTTTTTGTTGCTTCGTATGTCCCTCCCCCATGGTATCACTGTATTTGATGTTGATATAATTAGCAAATTGTTTAAATAGGGATACAGGTTGACCCATTGCAACAATGAGATGTACAAGACGACGTTATATCGAAACATGAGCTTTACAATATAGGCGGGGTGGGGAGGGGGGAATGTAATTGTGGAGATGGGAGGGAAGGGATGGTAGGGGAAAAACAAAGGAGGAGGCAACAATGCTGGACAAGAAGTGTACTCATTACCTTACTCGTGTAACTGTAACCCCTCTGTACAGTATTTCCATAATAAAAAACTTATTTAAAAAAAAAAAGAGTCTAGGGACTTTCCTGCCCAGGGTTTGCCTTGAACCTTGATCCTCAGATCTCAGCCTCCTGAGTAGCTAGGATCACAGGTATGAGCCACCAGCTCCTGGCTTACTTTTGTTTTTTTATGCCGCAAAATTTTTCTTCATCAACTCTTTATTACTTCCTTAAAATTAAAGTTATTTCTCTAATGTTGTATTTTAATTATTTAATGATGTTCACTGTATTTGGGATGGTTTAGTGGGTATAAGGATGATCAAATCTACCTTCACATATCCAAATCTGCGTTACATTTTTACTAACTTATTTCTAGTGAAATATAGAAAACGCAGGTATTGTTTCCTCAAATATATTTTGTTTCTTTCTCTCTGGCAATCCTAGCAAACAAATGTCGATACATTGATCAGAGTCCCACATTTCTTTAAGCTCTCTTTGTTGCTGTTTTATTCCTTATTAGTTCTTTCAGTTTGTATCATTTCTTTTTTTTCCCATGTGTGTGTGTGTGTGTGTGTGTGTGTGTGTGTGTGCCTGGACACATGTGCACACAGTGGGGATGGGGATCAAACCCAAGGCTTTGTGTATTCTAAACATGAATATCCCTAGCCTTTGATTTTTTGATTTGCATAATGCCTGTCTGTTTTCTAGCTTGCTTGGCCCTCCTCAGGCCAAATAAAATATGCTGTTGAAGCTGTCCAGTGATGTTTTTATTTCAATCATTGTATTTCTCAACTCTTATACTTCTATTTTGTTCCTTCTTTTAAAGCACTTGTCTTCATTGATATTCTCCACTGTATGAAGAACTGTCACCCTGCTTCCCTTTCCTCTTAATCATATTTTCATTTAGTGTCATAAACTTATTTATCGTGTCTGCGCTGAAGTATTTTTCTGACACATGTAACTTCTGGGTCACTCTCACAAGTAATGTCTGCTGCCTGCTTTTGTTTTAGTGTGTGACCCATAAATTCCTGTGTTTGTATGCCTTTGATCTTTTATTATAAGCAGAAATTTAAATATAATCTGTTATAGGAACTCTGATTATTAGTGCTTCCTCCAGGTTTATTATTGTTACTTGCTTGTTTATTGCATAGAGACTATCTGTATTATTTTAATGAGGTCTGTTCTACCACCTCTATCTCTAAACATAATACATTCAAGGAACTTCTGATGTGGATCCCCAGGTCCTGTGTCCTGTGTGGCAGGACTCCTATCTTCTCTGTCCCTGACCCCACCCAACCATTATGCTCCATTACTTCCAGCTAACTTGTCTATTATTAACAATTCCCTAGAGCATAAATTGCTCTATAAACTCATCCAATCAAGTTTCAGTTTCTTAGGAGGAATAAGCTCTGAAGTCACTGGTATGTGTTTTGACCCAGAAAGCTTCTTCTCTGCTTCTTTCCTAATTTCTATGCTGAAAACAGGTTGGCCTGGATCCTGAACATCTACAGCTCAGCCTGCATCCTGAGCATCCTTGTCCTTCACAACATTCATGGTCCTCGAGAACATTCTTGTCTTTCTCCATCCATGGCTATAAAGGATGTCAGTTCCTTGGAGAGAAAAATTAGGACCTGTCTGTTTTATGGCCTCCTTTTCCCTTCCAGGAAAAATTTCTGAGCCACATCTCTGAAGCTGGGTGTAGACAATGTCAGCTGTCTCTCATGGTGCCATTCCCACCAGAGGCCCTGAGGGCCCAGAGGAGAAGAATCAGAGCCCTGAGGACCTTTTGGCCTTGTCTCTCTTGATGTTTAACAACCTCTGTAAGGCAAGAGGATTCCCAGCATTCTCTTTCTCCACTTCCCAATGGCACTTTCTCAGGGCTCCATCAAGGGTAGGAGGAGAAATTCCAAAGAGACAAGAGGAAATCTTTGTGATAATGTTGGTTGCGGTGATGGTTTGATGAATGCAAACATATGCCAAAACTTAACAAAGTATGTGTCCTATAGGTCAAATTTGCCTAAATAAAATGATCAAACTGGGAAAATAACTTGGGGAGGATATTTCCAGTTTTGATAAGGATTTCCAATATGGTAAGGACTTGAAGACAGAAACAATTTCCTATAATAGGAATTAATTGAGTTACAAACTCGAGAACTTGCTATTTGTATCGCTAGATAGCAGTGCTGGATGCAGAGCCCATAGATGAAGGTCGAATGCCTGACACAGAACTTGACATTCTCTACAGCCTCTAATAATGGTTAGTGAATCCACTGGTCCATTGTTGAGTACTTTGCCATTGAAAAGGTCCTTTCATGTCCATCATTCTCCTAGCTGTTTCTTGGTAACATTAACATTCTACAGCATCACCATAATAAGTGCCCCTTTATCACGAAGGAAGTCACTGCTTTAGGATCAAGAGCCTCTTGGCCCATCTCCTCTAACTTAGTGGTAATAATGACCCATGCTGACACACACTGGCAACCACATGTGATTCTTTGAGTCTTTGTTATCTGATTATCTAGAGTCAGGTGGGAAGTTTTACTCATCTTTTCTATAATTCTATAACTAAAAGAATCTTTAAGATATGTCCCTCTCCCGTGGTATAACCCCTAGTGTCACTGTATTTGATGTTGGTATAATTTGTGGAGGGGAAGGGAAAAACAAACTGTTTAAATAGGGAGACAGGTGGACCCATAGCAACAATGAGATGTACAAGACATTATGTCGAAAAAAGAACTTTACAACTTTGGTGCAAGGGGGGAGGCACGGGGGGAGATGGGAAGGGATGGGAAGGGGAAACAAAGGAGGAGGCAACAATGCTTGATAAGAAATGTACTCATTGTCTTGCCCATGTAATTGTAACCCCTCTATACAGTATTTTCACAATAAATAAAGAATCTTTAAGAAGTAGGACCAATTTTTAAGTTTATATTAGTTGATGATTTTCCATAATTTGGCTTCTGTCAGATTCTTCAAATTCTATGGTATACCTTCCTTGACCAGACTTACAAGCTCCATTTTAGTAATAGCTGTCATTGCATCAGCACCAGCTAAATCACACACACTTCATGTACATCAGCAACAACCCTCATACCCAGCCTAGAAGAGGTTAATTATTCCCATTTTACCACATGTAAACATTGATGGTCCCAGAGATTAAATAACACCTTCAGTCTCTCAGCAGGCACTAGGCTTTGTCTGACTCCTCAAACACATACTTTCAGGTGTTCAGACTTTTAATTTTTGTCTTTTGAGCTTTTGCCATTTTACCAGTCCAGATCTTCTTTCCTTCTCTTCCTTCAAGATTCTTTAAAATTCAGTCCTCACTTCAGCTCACACACTATCTCCTCCAAAGAGTTCCTGGGAATTCCCTTATTTGGGAAGGAAAGAGCAGGGACTTAAGTAAAGAAGTACTTGAAATCTTTTTATGTCCTAAAAGAGGCAGGAGAATTTTCCAGTGTTGGTAGTGATATTCTCTCTATTATTTTGATGGGGGGGCTAGACATTTTGGGGGGGGGTCCAGTCGTGGGCCTGAACTCTGGGCCTGGGCGCTGTCCCTCAGCTCTTCAGCTCAAGGCTGGCGCTCTACCACTTGAGCCACAGCGCCACTTCCGGCTTTTTTCTTTTTTCTTATGTGGTGCTGAGGAATTGAACCCAGGGCCTCAGGCATGCAAGGCAAGCACTCTACCACTGAGCCACCTTCCCAGCCCCATCTAGACATTTTTTATGTCATCAAATTGTACACAATTTACTGCACGTAAACTCTACCAGCAGTAGTGGTTGTAGAAGGAAGGAAAGAAACAATGGAGTGAAGGAAACACAAAGGGAGGAAAGTTATGTTTCTATTTATTCTATGAATGACCATGAGGATTGGTTTATGGAAGACATGGTCTGGCTCCATTCAAGGATTTCTTTATTTCTCTAACATAACATTGCAAGAGTGGATTCATCAGGTAAGTTTACTTTCCATGAGTATTAGCCAAGGCTATCCTAAAGTTTTATCTTTTAAAATGCCCTTTGAAATGTTGACAAGACACAGGATAGCATAAGCCATGGCACTTGGTATGAAGATGCTACCTTCCAAACTACATTATGATTTTTCATAAAGAAACCGGAGACAGAGACCAGTGAGCAGAGATGTCATTTTTGCTTATTTCAATTACTTTCCCATTTTGTAATGTTCATGTCCATTCCACAAACATAAAGGCAAAACTTACCACATGCTGTCAAACTAGAAAGAGGTGACTAAGAATCTTATTTAAGCTAGCCAGGCTTATTGAAAATAATTATCCAAAATGGAAGCTCTGGGCAAAAGCATAATAAAGCATGCAGTAAAGTGACACTGTCCTGTGTTACTTCATAGTTTGGTAACTACTTTCAGAGGGCAAGTAGTTTGGGCTTGAGCAACAAAAAATGTTTTATAAAGTCACATGACTGATAAATGTGGGGGGATGATTTAGGAAGGGAAGAAGGGAGAGAGAAAGAAGGAAAAGAAGGAAAGAGAAAAGGAAGGGGCAGAAAGGAAGAGAAAAGAGAAAAGGGGAAGGAAGGGAGGGAAGGGAAAGAGCAGGAAAGGAAGAAGGGAAAGGAAGAAGGGAAAGGAAAAAGGGAAGGGAAGGTTTGCCCAGCTTGTGGAGAACAGGTTATAAAAGTCCATGATAGGCTTTTTCCTATTTTATAAATGATTTTATTAAAGACATAAGAAGATACCAGCAAGACTATGCCTAATAGTTACAGCCTTTTAAAACTCATAATACATTGTCAGAACAAGATGCTGCCTACAAGACATACTCCAGAAAGTGCAATGTGACATTTCACAATGCTTTCAGAAATTTTTCTTTCTAAAGGAAATTGAAAGATGAGAAAAGTTTGATTTCCCTAAGGCCTTCTGCCCATCTTTGTTTATAACATGCAAGAAAAATCCGTATATGAATTATTTATGTCTCCTTTATCTATATCCACTTCACAGTTGCTCAGTGAACCTGAAGGGCTCACAGGGGTATGAAAGACTTCTCCCTCCAGATTCCTTGCTGCCAGAGACCCATCATGTGGAGTAGGGTAAAGGCAAGTCTCATTAGAAAATCTCACAGAGATAAAGAAAAAGTCTGTGCCTTACCTCCATGATAGAAAAGAAGACAGAGGTTCCCATGTCTCCTTCAGCCACTTTGTCCCTGAAAGGTTCGGCTCTTATGGCTACAGGTGCTTTGTGTGGCTGCACCAGCATTTCATTGCTTGGTGAAATCCAGAGGGCTTTCTCCACAACACTTGCCTCAGGACTAAGTGCAGCCTTCCTGGTAACAGCCCTCCACATTTGGCACAGAGGCTACTTTCCATATTTAAAGAAGCCATTCTGACTCTTCTGAGCATCCGAGGAGATAGGTGATGTGGCCCATTTAAAGGCAGACATTTCCTCATTGGATCCTCTGATGAGAAGCTCAGGGATGATCCTGCCAGAGACTCCACAGACACCTGCTGAGCAGTGTCCAGATCTCTGACCTACAGGCACTTTGAGACAAAAGTGGTGAGCTGCTTTCGGATACTGAATTTGTGGCAATCTTCATACAGCATAGGAAATTAAAATATAGACTTATGGCTGGCTGTCCTGAGAGAACACCCCTCCCTCCATCTTATCCATAAAGTATGTGATACCAGGATCCAATCTGGCTCAAGACAACTCAACAGGAGGGGATGGGGTCCCTGGGTAGCAATTTTGCTTCTCTTCTCTCTTGAGTCTACTCACCTGGACGTGACTAGTTCTGCTTCTTAGGTGGTAGTATTGTTTTGTTAAAGTGCTATTGTAGGGGCTGGGAAGGTGGCTCAGTGGTAGAGTACTTGCCTTGCATGCCTGAGGCCCTGGGTTCGATTCCCCAGCACCACATAAGCAAAAGGGAAAAAAAGCCGGAAGTGGTGCTGTGGCTCAAGTGTAGAGCGCTAGCCTTGAGCTGAAGAGCTGAGGGACAGTGCCCAGGCCCAGAGTTCAGGCCCCATGACGGGACCCCAAACCCCCCCCAAAAAACAACAACAACAATAATGCCAAGTAAGATCTTGAGCCCCTTAATTCAAACTGCAGAAAAAAGGAAAATGGCCAGGGCTCACTCATGCCTATAATCCTAATGCTAGGGGCTCATGTCTATAATCCTAGGAGACTGAGATCTGAAGATCCAGATTCAACACCAGCCCAACAGGAAAGTCTGTGAGATTCTTACCCCCAATTAACCACAAAAAGCTGGAAGTAAAGATGTGGCTCAAGTGGTAGAGTGCTAGCCTTGAGCTGAAGAGCTGAGGGACAGTGCCAAGGTCCAGAGTTCAGGCCCCACGACTGGACCTCCCCCCCCCAAAAAAAAGTGCTATTCTAGCAAATGGGTAGAATTTCTGATTTCTTGCTCTCCGTAAACCATCCAAAGACTCTCCTCACACTTGGCTGAATCATGATTGGAAAATGGTTCAAACATGGTTTTTGTGTTAGAATATTAAGGATGGTGCTTCATTTGCAGACGTCTGATATTATCTGAATTTTTATCTCTTTGGAGAGGAGCTTTTTTAATTTTAATTTTTAATTGCTTCCTGATTGTTCCTTAAGACTTTTCTTTTTCCTTGGTGTTCAGAAGTTTGTTGGGGATGAATGGGTAGAAAGGACAGTAAATAAGGGTCATTTCTTATTTATTGAACTCTAGAAGAGACACACTCTTCCAGTTTGAAGTCAAATCTCCTCCAGCCTTTAGAATTCCCTTCACTTTTTTTTTCTTTGTTAGTCGTGGAGTTTGAACTCAGGGCTGGAGCACTGTCCCTGAGCGCTTTTGCTCAAAGCTAGCATTCTACCACGTTGAGCCACAGCACCATTTCCAGGTTTGATTGATTAAGCCCAGACTGGCTTCAAACCGTGATCCTCAGATCTCAGCATCCTGATTAGCTAGGCTTATAAATAGGAGCCACCACTGCCCAGCTACCCCTTCACTTTTATTAAGTACAATTTTATTCTATTCTTCTTTTGGGGGGGGTCCGGTCCTGGGGCCTAGACTCTGGGCCTGGGCGCTGTCCCTCAGCTCTTCAGCTCAAGGCTGGCGCTCTACCACTTGAGCCACAGCGCCACTTCCGGCCTTTTTCTTTTTGTTTATATGGTGCTGAGGAATCGAACCTAGGGCCGCATGCATGCAAGGCAAGCGCTCTACCACTGAGCCACCTTCCCAGCCCCAATTTTATTCTATTCTTTTTGCTTGATTTTCCTCCTGAAAGTCCTATTGAAAATTGATTTTCTGTATCTCTTCAGGTTTTCTAATATTTTCTTTTCACTTAGTTTTGGGCTATCCAGGTCTTTCAGTGAGTTTTCAGAAAACAGTATTAAATCACTAAAAATCACTTTCAACATCTTTTTGTAACATGTTGGCTTCGTTTTCATTATATTTTCCATTTCTCTTCATGTTTTCATTTTAAATTTTTGTTCTAGTACTAGGGCTTGAATGCAGGGTCTGGGTGCTGTTCCTTAACTTTTTTGTTATTTGTCGGTCATGGGGCATGAACTTGGGCCTGGGCGCTGCCCCTCAGAGCTTCAGCTCAAGGCTAGCGCTCCACCACTTGAGCCACGGCACCACTTCTGGTTTTCTGAGTGGTTTATTGGAGATAAGAGTCTCATGGACTTTCCTGCTTGGGCTGGCTTTGAAATTCGATCCTCAGATCTCAGCGCCTTCTGGGTAGCTAGGATTATAGGTATGAGCCACCAGCGCCTGGGTTGTTGCTTAGCTTTTTTATTCAATGCTTTTGCTCTACTACATGAGTCACACTCCCACTTCTAGCTTCGGCAAATTGGAGGTAAGAGTCTCACTGTGTTTGCTTTGAACTGTGATCCTCAGATCTCAGCCTCCTGAGTAGCTAGGATTACAGGTGTGAGCCACCTGCTCTAATTCTCTTTAAATTTGCCAGTTAATGTCATTTAAATACTTCCTTTAAATTCCCTTTTTCTTTCACTAAATTTTCCTATTACTCATCTTCATTTTCTCTCTTTCTGCACCTTGGGTGTTATGGTTTTTCCATGTAGGCCAGCAGGGGATGGCTTCTGTTACTCTTTTTAGTTAGGTTGGAAGGCCATGATGGTTCCTCCACTGCTGCCCACATTAGCCTTTCTACTAGATGCCCTGGAAAGGGTAGGGCTGACAGGGCAGAGACCAGCCGGCTCTGCTTTGAGTAGGCAGGAAAGAAAACTGGCATCCAGGCTGTAGGTTCCCTCAGTAGGACATAGTGTACAGACTTCTAGTCCAGAATAAAATTCTTCCAAGGAGTTTTAGAAACATTTTTTTGCTGAGGCCCTGCTGTTTGCTGGGAACTGGCACTCTGTAAAATTTGATTCTTACCACTAAAGAAGGAAATACAGTTTGAAATAAATAATTGTCTTTGCTATCTTAATTTATAAGTAATGGCATAATAGAAATAAATTAATTTATAGGTCATTGGAGAAAACTTTAAAGGAAATGTTTATTTGGCATGCATAAAAGGAAAGAAAAAATAAATCAACCAAAAGTAACCTTAAAAACTTACAAAATAAGCATTCAAGAGGCAAAGGCAGAAAGACCAAGAGTTCTAGACTAGCCTGGGTTACAGATCAAGATAATATCAAAACCTTAAAATTATCAGGGAAAGAGAGACAGAAAACACAAAAGAATATTGACTGCAGAATAGACCGCCTATATGAGCTAGCACAATATAGGTTAAATAATTTTTAAATGCTGTATGGAGCACTCTACTCTGTGCAGCTATTATACTAACAGCTTTACATATGGCATCTTATCGAATCCACAAAACATTGCATTATAGTGAAAATCAGTATTGCCTCCAGCCTGTGGATGAGAAGGTGGAGTATGGAAGCCAGCAATGGGAAAGCTAAATATCCATGTCTGATTATGACGCACCCAGGATGTAAGCTATTGTGTAACCTTTTAAAAGCATATTTGTTGGGCAAATAAATTGAACAAGTATTTTCCAAATGAAGAAGTCTAAATGTTCAATAAATACATAAAAGGCTTAATAGCTTTAGCTATCAGGGAAATGCAGATTTAAACAACATCAAGATTTAATCTTACCCCAGTCAGAAAAAGATATGCAACAAATGCTGGTGCATATATAGGGAAGGAAATTCTTATACATTGTATGAGGGAATGTAGATCAGTGTAGACACTATGGAAAACAGCATTGAGATTCCTCAAGAATATTAAAAATAAAACTTCCATATCATCCATCTATACCACTCTTGGATATATACTAAAAAAAATCAAGTCAGTTTATTATAGAGATATCTGCATACTTGTGTTTATTGCTGTACTGTTCACAATAGCCAAGTTATGGAACCATCTCAGGCATCCATCAGTGCATGAGTAGATAAAGAAATATGGTAGGGACAGGAGCCAGTGACTCACGCCTGTAATCCTAGCTACTCAGAAGGCTGAGATTTGAGGATCACGGTTCAAAGCCAGCCAGGGCAGGAAAGTCTGTGAAACTCTTATCTCCAATAAACCACCAGAAAACTGGAAGTGGTGCTGTAGTTCAACTAGCCTTGAGCTGGAGAGCTGAGGGATAGCACTCAGGCCCAGAGTTCAAGCCCCATGACCAACAAAAAAAGAAAAAGAAAGAAATATGGTATATGCACGATGACATATATCAAGTCATAAGGAGAATGTTAATAATGTCATTTTTAGTAAAATGGATAGAATGGAAGATCCACACACTAAGTGAAATAAGCCAGGCTCACAAACAGAAGCATGAGTGTCTCTTCTCATAGGGGTAACTTAGGGGATATGAGGAATGACATGAAAGTAAGAGGGGCTATTACCCATGTGAAAGAGGGAAAGGGGAGATGAAAGCTGAGATAACACATATAAATACTGAGGGTATTTTATTATGACCAAATACATTAAATGCATGCATGGAAAGTCACAATGAAACTTCTTACCTTGTACAATTAATATATGTTATTAAAACATTCCTTTAGGACTGATGACAGCATTGGAGAAAAAAAAAGAAAACTGGGTACCAATAGCTCACACTTATAATCCTATCTACTCAGGGTCTGAGATCTAAGGATCATGGTTGAAAGCCAGGCCATGAGTCTGTGAGTCACTTATCCCAATTAAACAGCAAAAAGCCAGAAAGCAGAAGAGTAACTCAAGTGGTAGAGTGCCAACATTGAGCAAAAAGCTAAGGCACAGCTCCCAAGACCTGACCTCAAGCCCCAGTACCATCACAAAATAGAGAGATTATGAGAGAGAAGGGGGAAGGAAGGAAGGAAGGAAGGAAGGAAGGAAGGAAGGAAGGAAGGAAGGAAGGGAAAGAAAGGGAGGGAGGAAGGGAGGGAGGGAGGGAGGGAGGAAGGGAGTCATGAAATGAAGTAGGGTCTTCATTCCAGGGAGCCCTCCAGAGCTCCCTGATTGGTCGTAGGTTATATATCCACTTCCTGATCCAGTTTGGGAAAGACCTGAGCTGGAGGCTAAAGGGCATAGAAAGTCTGACAACAAGGCCAGGTGCAGATCTATCTCCTTGCCTCAGAAAGGACATTCTGATTTCCAGGCTCACACGAGAGTGGCTGAGAAGTCATAAGACCTGCTATTCAGACTTTGCCATCCTTGTCTAGTGGACTGGTCATAGCCTGGAGGACCTCCACATGTGAGTTGTGAGGTGATCTTCCTGGAGTAGCTATCAGAGCAAAGCCTTTATTCTTGGGAGAGAGAGAGAGAGAGAGAGAGAGAGAGCCTGCCTCTTTCTTGGAGGCAAAGTAACCCAGGAGGGTGCATCACTAGCTGAGAGGAAGGTGTCTACCAGGCCATAACTTCTCAGACACAGAAAGCATCAGAACTCTGCCCAGAAAGAAAGCAGCAGGTCTGGGAGCCTCTAGGGCCTCTGCAGAGATGCAGAGCTCCTCAGGCTGAGGGCCAAAGCCCTGTCAGTGGGAAGAATGACTGGCCAGCTGTCCAAGCTCTGAGTCCATTAGGTCTGGACTGAACCCAACAATGTGCACATGCAAAGGTTCCCAGACAAGGCAGATGGCCTTGCGTTGCTCAACCCAGGCTGAGAATGGCTGGAGGAGATGTGTGCAGATCACCACACCCTCAGTATGATGAGGTGTGTTTTGTGCACGGGGATCTTACTATCTTATTTTAAACAGAGGAATATACTGCTTTAAACAGTGTGACCTTAAGTAGAAATTGGAGAATAATTCAAAACCTGCAGAAAGCATGCAAACAAACAGACCATGTGTTGTCCATTCAATCATAGGCCCATAAGGCCATTAACAAACACTGATGCTCCCTGGGGGGTGGTTCTGGGGAGGAAGGATATGGCCTGACCAGCTCAACAGGCTTGGGAGATGCATTTGACAGTAGGAAACGTAATGGGCTCCTTCACTGAGGTACAGAGCCAAGACAGGATTAGCTGAAGTAATGACTGCCTGCCGAAATGAGAATTCTTTCATTTGGTAAATCAATAATTACAAGCACACTGGGGAAATTAGGCAGAGAAAATTGCATCACTTCAATGCTGCTACTAGGATCGTACATGCCTACAAATAACAAATCAGAAATTCCCCCAGTGGTTATAAATAAGCCACACACGTTGCGCCCTGCAAAGGGATGGGGCTGTGTGGAGCGTTGGCTCCTTGTCAACTGTAACATACATGTGAGCTGATTACAAAGTGAGACAGTTCAAACAGCTGCAGGAACTGTTGCCTTATGTTTTGGTGGTGTGTGCATGCATATTTGTGTGTGTGCGTGTATGTGCGTGCATGCATATGTGCATGCACATGTGTGTACAGTGTGTATACCTGAGCATGTCCATGTGCATATCTGTAACTATGTATGCCTTATGAAGGGATTCCCAGAGAAAGCACTAATTTTGCTTTGAACTCAATTGCTATAAAGCACTCTACCACTTGAGCCATATACCAAGCTCAAATAATATCTTATTTTTCTATCCAAGTTTAAAAAAAAAACTTGCATGGGACAAAAATTGCAATGAGCTATTTTGGAACTCTAAACACCAACCTTAAACACCAAGTCATCTGGCCCCCGATGGCTCACACTCTATAATCCTAGCTACTCAGGAGGCTGAGATCTGAGAACCAAAGATCAAAGCCATCCTG
This sequence comes from Dipodomys ordii, assembly GCF_000151885.1. NCBI lineage: Eukaryota > Metazoa > Chordata > Mammalia > Rodentia > Heteromyidae > Dipodomys > Dipodomys ordii. The sequence goes on from NW_012267309.1 coordinate 1,182,506, forward strand.
AGCAGGAAAATTCCCAGGACTCCAATTAACCAGCAAAAAACTGGAAGCAGAGGTATAGTTCAAGTAGTAGAGTACCAGTATGTGTGGAAAAAACTAAGAGGCAGCACCCAGGACCTAAGCTTAAGCCCTATCACTGGAACAAACAGACAGACAAAAATGACCAATTATCCATCTGGAAAGAAATACTTCATCCTACAGAGATGATCGAAGACACTTGTGTTGACCCACCCTTCTCTAAAAGCATAGCAGCCTAGACATAGCATCTCTCACATATATTTGATTCAACAGAGATGGTATAAAGAGCCAGAAGGACAGTTCCCTTCCTACCTAGAGAATCAGACCACAGACACTGCCCCTCAGCTTTCCCACTGAACACAGGGACTGTTAGGAAAATGGTCAAACACTGCTGTCCTGTACTATGTGAGCAATACACACATATGGGTCAAATGGAAGGGGAAGTTTCAGAGAAGTGGGAGCTAGTCTTGGAATAAAACCCAAGCGTGCCTCCAACGAGGCATGTATGATGTGATTTGACACTGAACTTGGTGGGAAATGCACCCTCCCGTGCCTCACACCATACCACACCCCATGTATACCAAAATAATATTATTCTGCCTTAAAAAGAAAAAAAAACATGCCATTGACAACAGCATGGATAATCCTAAAGGACTTTATGCTAAGTAAAAGAAAAGCCAACGCTAAAGAACAATGTTGATCCAGATATATTGTATTCATAAACTGCTATGTTAAATGGCAACCCCAGTGTACAATTATTTAAAGATAATATAATTTTTTAAGGTTTGTGTAATGTATTGCAATGAAAGATCCTTTTACATTAAAAAAACTAAACAAATAAAGCAGGATCCATCATTACCTTTACTGTTTAGTGTAACAGTTGTATTCCTCTAGAGCAGTATTTCTCTGAAGTAATGTAACTTTCTGTTCATTCTTCTCCCGCTAGGCCATCTAATGTATCCTTGTGGTATGGGAGTCGGGAACCTAGCATGGCTATTTATGTAAGAAATATAGATGTTCATTCTGGCCCAGTAATCTTTGGTTTGCTCCTGGGATTCATGGACCTGAGTCAGACTAATCTGCTAGCTTTCAAGTAAACTGGAACAAAATCACAGACACATCATTGAAGTTGACAAAGATGATTTCCAGGACAAGGCTGTCCATTTCTGGACCCCTCCCCAGCAAACCCCTTCCTTCATTGTTCTTAATTTTGTAGGACATACATTGGATTCTTGACTACATTCCCTCTCTCAAACATGACCTGCCTAGTGAGGTTTATTTTTTAAGTACAGTTTAAAAAGAAAAAGCAAATCTTTGAAAGTATACATCCACTCAAAATATATGAAACACAACAGATAGAGTGATATTGTTTTAAATTAGGGTATCTCCTTCTAACTACATTTTTTTAAATGTGAACGTGCACTGTTTGCTGTAATTGACTTTTAAGGAATCAATGTGTGTTTTTTACTGTTTGAAGGGTCACCTTCATGGATCTTGTCCTAACTAGGTTAGATCATTTTTGTGCTTGTTTGTATTGCTTTGCCTTTTATTATCCCAACATAAAGTCATTAGCTGGGGGGGGGGCGGGGAAACAAATGTTGTATGACTTCACTTATTTCTGGAATCTAACCTACTAGAACTCACAGAGACAAAAAGCAAAGTGGGGTTGCTAGAGAAGGAGGAAATGAGAAGTAGGTCAAAGAGTATCAAGTTTCAGAACTCATAATATCAAGTAATATTAATTACTGTTATTAATAATATCTATTAATAATATAATTATTATACTTTATATTGAGAGAGGGAGGAAGGGAGGGGGGAAAGGTAGCAGGCAGGAGGGCAGAGAAGGAAGAAGAAAGAAATTCTCAGGCCCAAGTTGTTCATTGAATTCTTCCAAATAGTTTTTAAAAGTTAACACCAAATGTACATCATCCCTTAAAAAAACTGAAGAGAAGGAAACACTCCCAACTCACTTTTATAAGACCAACAAAAAACAGACAAAAACAAAAGAAAAAAGAGAACTGTAGGCCAATATATATCATGAGTAAAAACACACAATATATCAATAAACTTACTACCAATATATCAATAAACTTACTACCAAGAAATATATAAAAATAGTAATACACTAGAATCAAATGGATTTTTTCCAGGAAAGCAACTGTTTAAATATTCAAAAATCGATAACTAAAATCTTCCATATTGAAAGGCTAAAGAACTAAATGATAATTTATGATAAAAGCAGTTAACAAAATTCAACATCTATTATGGTAAAAATTCTCCAAATACTAGAACTGAAAGAGAATTTCCCTCATTTAACACACACACACACACACACACACACACACACACACACTCCTATAGCTTACATAGTACTTAACAGAGAGAGAAAATATTTTACTTCCAAAATTATGAAGAAGGCAAAGATATGTACTATTACTACCCCTATATGTGATGGTATCAGAAACCCTAGCTTATGAGGGAATGAAAGAGAAAGAAATAAATGACACGCAGATTAAATAAAATTGTCCCTATTTACAGGTGACACAATAGTCAACATAAAAAACCCACAAGAAACTTTCTCCAAACTATAACTAATAAGTAAGATTAGCAATGTAACAGGATACATTATCAACTAAAAACAAATGAGATTTCTATAGGCTAGCAATGGTTAATGGGAATTGGAATTTTTTTTAAAAGCATGATTTATAGTTGCTTCAAAATATTTAATATTTTAAAATATAATTTTATTGTTATTATTAAGGTGTGGTACAGAGGAGTTACAATTTCATAAGTCAGGTAATGAGTACAATTCTTTCTGGCCAATGTCACCCCTTATGACATGTTTTCAAAGTCTGAACATGAGCTACATGCTAAAAATAAAAGTCTATAACTTTGAAGAAAGAAAAATTTAAAGACATAAATAACTTTATAGATTCCATGTGTTCATGGATTGGAAGATTCAAAGTATTAAAGAAGCCAGTATTTCCCAGATTAATATATTGTTTAATTAAATTCTTTTCAAAAATCCCAGCAGATACTCTTAGGAGAGGAACACAAAGGCACAATGTGCTTATCTACCTCTGATCACATAAAATGATATTTATCGAAATGAACTCCAGGAAATGGAAAGAGGTTGTTTTTCTTGGTTGTTGTTTTCCATTTCCTTTCTTTTTTATTATTTGTTCATTTATCTGTCTTTGAGAAGGTAAGGGGGAGACACAGACATGGACGGACAAAGGCTAAACAAATGCAGCAGTGATACTTAGTAGACACTATGTTGAAAATGAACTATGCAACTTGTGGGTGGGAATGGGAGGAAAAACTAGGAGAGAATGAGGGAAAGGGTGACATTGTCCAAAAAGATATGCACTTATTACCTGATGCACGTAACTATAACCCCTCTGTACATCACCTTGATAATAACAATAACTTTTTTCAAAAAATGATCAGACTTTGTGAATGATCATTTAGGTAAATGCCCAGAAGTGGGGTTGCTGGGTTATAGGGGAGCACTAAAGCTACCAGCTCGACTATGTTTATCACAGCATTATTCACCATAGGTAAGATATGAAACCAACGCAGATGCCCCTCAGTAGATGATGGAGCCTCCATCAGAAAGAATGACACTACCCCATTTGTTAGGAAATAGAAAGACTTGGAAAAAATCATATTAAGTGAAATAAGCCAGACCCAAAGAAACATAGGTCCCGTAGTTTCCCTTATTTGTGATAATTAGTATATGTCTAGGATAATCTTATCAGATAAGCAGAAAAACTCAAAAGCTATGTACATATGACTGTATAAGATGATGCTAAGCAAAATGAACTGCAAGATATGGACACAAGAGGTTTTTCTTTGTTGTTGTTTTTAATGTACTATGTGATTGGGGGGGGGGCTTCTTTTGTATGTTCTTCCTTCTATGGTATATCCTCTGTTGTCATTGTGTTTGATTTTGGTACCTTGAATTTTGTATATACATTCATCTAACTGGGAGGGGAAGGAGAATAACAAATGCTAAAACAAGCACACAGGATGACCTGTTGCAACAATGATACTCACAAGACACTATGTTGGGAATGGACTTTACAACTTGGTGGGGGGAGAGTGGGGGAGGTGGAGGAAGGAATGGATAGTAGGAGAAAAGCAAAGGAGGGAGTTACAATGTTCATCAAGAAATGTACTCATTACCTTACATGTAACTGTAACCTCTCTGTATAGCATCTTTACAATAAAATAAAAATTATCAGGAAGAAATCGGCAACAACAAAAATCCCAGCAGGGAAAAATGAGATTACTAGAGGAAATGCAGTCAGTCAGTATTGAGGACAGATCAGAGGGAAGATTACTGGCTGCTACAGAGTCAGGACTTGCCAAAATTAGGACCTGACCTCTCTTCTAGATTATGTCTTGCTTTCTTACAATTGCAGAGACTCAGAAGATTATAGTTGGACATAGTGGCTCACACTTGCAATCCTAGCTACTTGGGATTGTAGTTTGAGTTCCTAAGACTCCATCTCAACTAGTAAAAGAAGTTAAGTCTGATGCTGTATGCTTATCATAACAACTATGCTGGAAGCTCAAATAAGATGGTTGTGGTCCAGATCAGCCCGGCATAAAAACACCAAGACACTATTTAAAAAATAAGTAAAACAAGGGCTGGGAAGGTGGCTCAGTGGTAGAGTGCTTACCTTGCATGCATGAGGCCCTGGGTTCGATTCCTCAGTACCACATAAGCAAAAAAAGCCGGAAGTGGCGCTGTGGCTCAAGTGGTAGAGCGCTAGCCTTGAGCTGAAGAGCTGAGGGACAGCGCCCAGGCCCAGAGTTCAGGCCCTGACCGGACCCAAAAAATAAATATTAAAATAAAATAAGATAAATAAAAATAAGTAAAATAAAAAAGTTTAAGAGTATGGTTCAAGTGGTCCAAAAACTTCCTAGCAAGCACAAGGCCCTGAGTTCAAACCAGATAGATAAATGATAGGCAGACAGACAGACAGATAGAAGGATGGATAAAGAGATAGATCTAGAAATACTTGGCACTCTAAAGGCTAGTCAAAAGCTCACTGGTGTTTTCTTAACTAATCAATGAAATGCTAAGGGTGATGAGGCATATCTAGCTGAACAACTCTGTTTATCACCTCTATCCATTTACCATCTCTCTTTGACTATGTGTTTTAACGCTGGTTCAAGCTATCCTGGACCAAAGCTAACATGACTCACTTAGACAAAGGGACCTCAGAACTGAGAAGCTGGTCATGACCCAAATCCTGTAACCAAGAGTTCCTACTGGCAAATTGGTTTGTAGGGTCAAGTTCACACCTTCTCCTGATGATTTTCAGTTTCACCTCTTCTGTCAGTTCCTCCATTCCATTATGAAAGTCCCCTCCATCCCGTTCCCAATGCCAATTTCCCCAACACCAGTTTCTCCTTACCAACATGTTTGTCCTTTCCAATATCAGTTACCTTTTCCAATATCAAATTCTCCTTCCTAACATCAATTTTCATTCCATCCTTCCTTTCTTCCTTCCTTCTTTCCTTCTCTCTCTCTCCTTTCTTCCTCTCTTCCTAAAACAGACTTGATTTTGTGTGGGATTATTTGCTTTCTTGCTTTTTCTTCTTTGATCTTGTGTTCAACCCAAGGTCCTTGTCTCAAAGCCATGGAATCTGCTCCACTGACTGTATTAGGGGTCACTTTGTCACTGTCAACAGCAACCTTCTGCACAAGGCCACTAGCTAGAGACCAAAGCATCATTCACATCCCACCAAGCTCCAGGAAATTTGAGTTCCCCTGCTGGGACTGCTCCCACCCACCTGCACTTACCCATTACACCCTTTCTCATCTAAGTTGGTAGCAGAGAGTAGGTGTGAGGCTTGAGTGAGTAAACTAAGAAAAGCCGCTCTGACTTGCTTCTTCACTCCTAAGCTGACTCTCCTGTCACATCTGTCTTTCCTGTACTCCTGGGATAGTGGTTGCCTTTTCCCACAGTGCTCTCTGAGGTCACCTGCATGTGGCCCCTGTCATCACCAACAGTCTATTCAAAACCCCAACCCACCACTTATGATGCATCTTTGCAAAAACTTCCTAGGTAGGCACCAGGGTCTCACACCTGTAATCCTAGCTATTCAGGAGGCTGAGATCTGAGTGAGGATCAAGGTTCAAAGTCATGGGTGCAGAAAAGTCTATGAAACTCTTGTCTTCAATTAACCAACAAAAAGCATAAATGGAGCTGTGGCTCAAGTGGTAGAGCCTTGAGTGGAAAAGCTAAGGGATACTGCCTAGTCCCTGGGTTGAAGCCCCAGTACTGGCACAGACAGACATATAGAAGTAAAGAAGGAAGGAAGGAAGGAAGCAAGGAAGGAAGGAAGGGGCCTCTTAATACCTTTGCTCAGTGGGAAATTGGGGAAAGTGCTATCAGTGTTCCTTTGAAGATGAAGTAAGTTCCTTTATCACACAAACAGCTAGAATCTGTAGCTCACTAATTTCTGTCCTCTTCCCACTCTTTCAAGAGAGAGGCTTCAGAGCTTCAAATTAGGAATCTTCCCCAAGTTAAGAATTAATTGTGAACTGGACTGTCAAGGACATCCCATCCTTATGGATAAGGAAGTCTCTTATTTGTCCATCTGGGTTCACCACCAGCTTAAACCACTCAGGAGACTGCCTATTTATTGCAGGACCATTGGGGAGTGAGGTTCAAACTGAGTCCCACTGGGAGCAGAAGAGGGTACTAGCTATTCCATTCAGGATGACCATATAAGCCAGGCTCTCACTTGTGGGAACCAGTCTGATCACAGCCAGTCCCATCATTCCTTCATCTGTGTGTGTGTGTGTGTGTGTGTGTGTGTGTGTGTACATGCCAGTACTAAACCTTGAACTCAGGGCCTAGGCAATGTCCCTTGGCTATGTCAGCCCTGGCCGATGCTCTACCACTTGAGCTACAGTTCCACTTCTGGGACTTTTGCTGGTTAACTGGAGATAGCAGTCTTGAGGAATTGTGGCATTGAACTATGATTTTCAGATCTCAGCCCCCTGACTGGCTAGGTAGAATTACAAACATGAACCACCAACACTTGGCTCATTTCCCTTTGGAAAGAAAAATAGTTTCCAACTTCCCCCAGTTGATAAACGAACAGCACACTGGGTATGAACGCCAGATGAGCTGACGTGGTGGACAACTGAGATGAGAGCGGACATTGTGTGAGGAGAGAACACACTTCCCACATCACAGCAAGAACTAACAAGCATCAAGGAGTAATTAGCAGATGACACAGACCCCCAGGCATGACTGCATGACGGCAGAGCAACAAATCTGAAGAGCATTTCCGGACGTCACTGGCTTTACGCATCTCACAAGACACACAGGCTGTGCCAAAATCCATGTGCGGGGCTGATGCCTGGAGTTGTACCAGCTCTGTAGGGCAGTGTCAGTTGTGTGAGGGTGCACGTCTTAGCGAAGGCAGCTTCTTATCTCTTCCCAAGAAAAGCCTGCTGCGGCATCCAGATGAGAATTCATTAGTAATGAGAGAACCGTCCTCAGGTAATTAGGGAAGTCTCTTCCTCCTCTCTTTGTTGGCCATACCCTCTGTGAATGAGTCGGCCGCACCTACATACAGCAGCATGGGCTACTTCTTCTCTTTGTGATTCTCAGATGGACTCCTAATGATCCAGGGGCCATTTCTCAGAGGGTATCCATTGACAGTGATCCCCCAAATCATGTTCCTGTTGCCAGTGGTGGGAAATGAGGACATATTAAAAATATGATTATCCTTCTATTTCATGGGTTCCTCGTTCATGTGGTTAGTCAACTATGGGTTGAACACATTAGGAAAAAAAGTCATGAAAGTGGGAGAAAAATGAGGGGGGGGTAACAAGTTCGATAAGAAATGTACTCACTACCTTACGTATGTAACTGACCCCTCTACATCACCTTGAGAATAAAATTCAGTTTTAAAAGGTCATCTGCACTAAACATGTACAGACTTCCTTTTTGTCATCCTTTCCTAAGCAATAACATATACCAATTCTTCGCCATGCTTTGTAAGCCATTTAGAAATGAACTTCAGATATGGAAGGAGATGCATAAGTTCAGGGCAAATACTATGCCATTTTACACAAGGGAATTAAGCATCTGCAGACGTGGCTATCTGTGGAAGTGGAGAGAGGGAAGGCTAGAACCACTTACCTGCAGATATCAGGGTGTCTGTATTTTTATATTTATGCATTCCCCTAGCATTGACTAGGATGAGACTAATGTGCTCTGCACCATCAAATCCCTTCCTATGGGGCCCACAGGTATTTTAACTCAACTACCAGAGTCCTGGGAGAGGCATTTGCAAAACACTGTGAATCATCCCAAAATGAAGCAGATATGGGAGTTGCCTGCAGGTGGCGCTCCATCAGGAAAAGCTGAGGTGCTCAGAGACATCATCCCCAAGCAATAATCTCTAAAACTTGGCTATTCTGTGAATACGAATCCTCCATGCCATAAACCCACTATTACCTATCCTGAGCCCTCTGAAGGAAGTAAGAATAGAAAAGGGAAGGAGTAAGAAGAGAGGAAAGCCAGTGAGTGCATAAGAGATGACCAGACCACAGGAAACACCCACTTCTTCCTCTTTGCCGCCATGTTATAATCAGCCCTGAGGACACAGATACACCATTAGCCACACCTACTTCCACACTAGTAACTCTTAATAGATGGTCTGAGTTTCACAGAGAAACCATGAAGTTTATTTTCTTACTCCGATGAAACATTCTCTGTTGACATTCCAAAAAAGAGGAAGTGCCCAGCATAGCAGTAAGTCCCTCATGGTGTAACAGATGCCTTTATAATTTCATTCCTGTGCACACGATGAATATTCATAGGCACTAGATGAGAATTGTTTGGCTCCAGTTAAGACTATGCAATGTCTTTGTCAACAAACAGAAAGAAGTGTGTGACTCTGCCAAAAGTTTATGTACTCTTCATTAATGCCTGTTAACCAAAGCCCTACTTCAGCTGTGCCGGTTTGAGCAAAACAGCAAACAACCAGTGTGTACTTGTCAATTATGGTCAGAGGGCAGAAAGTAAAGGCTTAGGTACACTAAATACATAACTTGATTTCTTCTATTACCTTGTGGAATAATACCTGTAGAATGTCACAGAATGGTTTGACCTGGGTACTTCGTGGTAAAGACTTGGCCAAAGAGTAAAGCAGAGAAAAATCGAATGGTCCAAGAAATGTACACAGTGAAAAATCATTGTACATCTGTTGGACACATTTGGATTTTTTAAAAATACTTTCTGCTCCTCCCCTGTCCCCCACCAAATTAGCTTTTGAATGCTCTAGACCCCAAAGTTGTTTCTTTGTCTGGGCCACAAAATTCAAATCTACTGATGGTGTGCCAATGTTGTGTTCTCTGACTGGTTCAGAGAATCAATCATTCAACCCCAGTTTGAACCACGGTGCTTGATGTGGACCAGCCTTCAAAGCTACTCCATCTGTTAACAATTTGTGGGGAAGACAGAACACAGTTTAGCTATAATTGTGTTTGTTAGTTGCTGTATCAATTACTATTTTGGTCAAAGTTTCTATATATTTGAACCAAACCCATAGGACAATTTTCAGGAAATGCTCTGATGTTTCCATCGTACAAACTTGCCAAATATCTCCTGCCTGCACATTAGACAAATGTAAGGATTACATATAGGTTATCATATACAGCATGTTATAGACAACGTAGTACATTATTATGATTTATAAATACATAGATTTTGATTAACTACCTGTAACTATGTCATGTGCTATAGATTTTATATCACAGGATTGGACACATTTTTTTTCTTTTTGTGTTAGTATGCCAATACTGAAACTTGCTTGGCTTTTTCACTCAAGGCGATGCTCTATCACTTAAGCCACATCTCCACTTGTGACATTTTGCTTGTCAATAGAGAAAAGAGTCTCACAGACTTTCCTTCCTGGGCTGGCTTTGAACCATGATCTTTATTTATTTATTAGCTTTTTTTTTAATTGTGAAAATACCATACAGAGGGGTTACAATTATATGGGCAAGGTAATGAGTACATTTCTTATCAAGCATTGTTGTGAACCATGATCTTAATAAAATCAGTAATGCTGTTTAGACCATATGGTGATTTCTCAATAATCCACGATCTCATAAGAGAGTGATTATGTTTTTTTTCCTGTTATTTTTTGGGCTGGCTTCAAACTGCAACCCTCAGATCTCCGCATCCTGAGTAGCTAGGATTAGAGGCCTGAGCCACTAGTGCCTAGTGATAAGCATTCTCTTTAAGGGAGAAGGGGAAGTATTTTAAGCTGGCAGAATTTACAGCCTCTGTTGCAACTCCTCAGATCTGCTGTTGTAGCAAGAAGAGCCATAAGGAATATGTAAATGAATAGCATGTCTGTGTTGCAATGAAACTCTATTTACAAAAACAGATGTGGACCAATGGCTCATCATTTGCCAATTCCTGCTATGTTGTTCACTCAGTATCATGCTTTATTACATACTACATATTATAAAAATTGTTATATACTAAATATTTCTAAATGTTTTACATGCGGGCTGAATGTCCTACTTGTAAGGCCTGCACAGGGACTCCCTCCCTCTTGGCTAAGTCTCCACCCAGTATCTGTTACCTAGGTAACTGGCAGACCTGGAAGCAGTCACCTTCCCCTCCTGCTAGGTCACATCTGGTCACGTGCCTCCCATCTGACCTTAGGAGGGTCCCAGACCCTGAGGTCACATTCAGATCCAGTGTGGCCACGCCTTTCCCCCACCTGGCCACACCTCTTCCTGTCCGTGGCCTAGGTAAGTCCTGGCCCAGGGGTAGGTCACCCCCTTTTTCCTTTTTCAGCCATGCCTCTCCACCATGCACAGCAGGGCAGGGGGGGGGTGACAATGGGGGGGCAGCAGTTAGGTAAATAAACTTCTTCTCCTGCCTGAACAGTGTGTGGTGTTCTCCTCATTGGCTACCTAATGAAACCCTATTAATATACCTATTTAATATACATTATATATGGTGCCGTGACTCGGATGGGGTTTTTGAGTTGGAAATGTTAGAATTTCCTAACCACCCCTTTTCTGTGAACTGAACTGCCTTGAGACACCATGAGAGACTTTTCACCAATACCATTGCTGGCCTTCACATCCACATCCACACCACTTCTTTACTCTGGTAAGCGAAACTACTCTCTACGGTTCTCTGTTGCTCAGTCTCTGTCAAGATGTGACTCCACGCCAGAGAGCTCCTACAGCCTTTAGCCGAAAGGCCGGTCACCTCCAGAACCGAGGACACTTGTTTTTGGGGTCTTGGCCATTTCTCTCTAAAGGGAAGTTGGAACACTGCTTCTGCCTGGTCAGCTCTCCTTCACTCACCAGACTGATTCTCTAGGGTGCTGTGAGTCGCGCCAGAAGCCCCTTTGAAATGCCTCCTGCGCTCCCTGGAAATCCAGAGCACCTAATTTTTTTTATACCATTCTCAGATGTCGACAGTTTTTGCCACTGCAATGGTAAATGGTCAGAAGTCTGTTTACTTTCAGGCTCTCTTTGCTCTCTCTCTCTGTCAATCATGTCTAACTTTCCCTATCTCATCCTTTCTCTTTTCTCTAACCTTTTGGATAGTGTCCCGAAGAGTGAGATACAGGCTGGGTCCTGGGGATGCCCCTCTAGGTTCCCTCTCAAAGGCTAGCCATGCTAGGTTTGAAAATTGTCAGAGATTCCATTTGTTTAGGTTTTCTTTGTGTTTTTTCAGAAATTCACCATCTTGAGTTCGCCATCTTGGCCACATGGTGGGTTAAGGGTTGGGTCTCATCTGACCCTTAACCTTCCACCAAGCTTACTACTCCACCTACTTCTGCAGCCTCCCCTGCGAGGTGCCCCTGTTTTGCAGCCTCCCCTGCAAGGCCCTCCCCTCTTACAACCTCCCCAGTGAGGGGCACCCCCCCATTTGTGGTCTCTCCAGTGAGGCCCCCTCTGTTTTGCAGCCTCCCCCACGAGGCAACCCCTCTTTTGCGGCCTATCCTGCAAAGCCTCTTCCCCTGTGGGACCCCTCCTCTGCCTTTGTAGTGGGGGTGGAACCTGAAGCTCCATGTGTGCCAGAAGCAATGCACCCTCACTGTCAAAATCTTTAGCTCTCTCCAGCATTGACCATTTGGTGGTTGTGCCATCTTGGCATCGTGGGGAAGGAAGGAAGGAAGGAAGGAAGTCAGAGGACAGAGAGCCCCTTTAAAATTAAAATTCTCAGGTGCTGGTGTCTCAAGCCTGTAATCCTAGCTACTCAGGAGGCTGAGATCTGAAAATTGAGGTTTGAAGCCAGCCTAGGCAGGGAAGTCTATGAGATTCTTTTGTCCAATTAACCACCAGAACGACAGAAATAGAACTGTGGCTCAATTAGTGAGTTGCACTAGCCTTGAGCAAAAATAACTAAAGGAACATCACACAGGCCCTGAATTTAAACTATTCCATTTGACACAAGAGGACATTTGGGATTCCATCAAATAATTTGTAGATAGCAGCACTCCGATTTAAATTCTAAAACCTATACTTCCCCATGTTTTACAGTCTTTGATTATTGTTAGAGTATCTTCAGAAGAAGATAGATGAACAAACGAATCCTGATTCCTCCTGTGTTGGTCAGCTTCCTGTTACTGTAGCAAATACCTGGTATAAAGAAACTTAAAGAAAGGGGAAACAAAGGAGGAGGCTACAATGCTTGATAAGAAATGTATTCATTATCTTGCCCATGTAATGGTAACTCCTCTGTACAGTATTTTCACAATAAAAAAAAATAAAGATAAAAAAAAAGAAACTAAAAGAACAGTTTAATTCTGTCTTATGGTTTCAAAGATCTCAATACGTGGTCGCTTGGTCCACTTGTTTTGGTCCTGTGGTGGCACAGTGCATCCTGGTAGGTAATAAGAGAGGCCTGTTCACCTCCTAGTAGCTGGGAACCAAAGAGAGACCAAGGGACTGTGGCCATGTCCCTTTCAAGGACACACTACTCCCAGTGACCTAACTTCTTCCCACTAGGCCCAACCGCTTAAAGTACCTAACACCTGCCAATTGCACCACAAGCTGGGGACCAAGCCTTTATACTATAAGCATTTGAGGGACAATTATCCAAATTAGAGTACCTAGTATATATGTTCAGAGGAACCTCTCCTAAAACTTGGGCTGGGAGAAGTGTGAACACGGCACATGAACTACTGCAACACACACACACACACACACACACACACACACACACACACCCTTCAAGTTGAAGCCAGACTGGGTGTCAGAATAGTAAAACATCACCCTGACAGTTGTAAAAGGCTGGAAGGATTTAATTACGCTGATGTGTATCTGTTGGAAGCATTCCCAGAGATTCACGCACTCCATCAGCATTCCGAAACCAAATTAATCAACAGATTGTTATCGAGACACAAATCTGCTTGCAGAGATATTTTTGTGAAGTTTAATTCCACAAAGAGAAACATTGCTGCTTGTTAATGTAAAAGAAAGACATAAAATACTAAGAGGAATCACATGCTTGGCAGTTCCCAGAACCATTGGAAAAGAAGATGAAGAATTTTCTGAGGCAGGAATTCTGGAATTCGGGGATCAGGGTCTGTTGAGAATGAACACATTTCAAGTTCTTTTCATAGTTTGCCATGTAGAGTGCAAGGCTGATACCGCTCAGGACTTAGGGAGCTTTATTGGGCCTGCCACGTTGCTTTAGAGATCAAACATTCTGAGTGCCAGTATTTTACATGGCACTTCTGAAGCACAGAGCAAAATAAAGTGAAGGTTCTAGCTAGTCATTAAGAGTCTTGGGAACCATGTTTTACAATATATGTTTATTGTAAAATACTGTACAGAGGGATACAGTTACATGAACAAGGTAATGAGTACATTTCCTATTGCACATTGTTACTCCTCCTTTGTTTTTCCCCTACCATTCTTTCCTTCCCCACCTCCCCAACTCCTCCCTCCCCATCCCCACCAAGTTGTAAAGTTTGTTTTCAACATAGTGTCTTGTACATCTCTTTGTTACAATGGGTCAACCTGTATCCTTGTTTCAGCATTTTATTATTTCCCTCACCCTCCCCAAATTAGAAAAATGTATATACAAGATGCAGTGAAAACAGGGTTTCTACCATGGGGGAAGAACATACAAAAGAAACAAAAAAATCACCTAGTATATTAAAAACAACAGCAAAAAAGATAAAACCTCTTGTGTCCCGATCTTGGGGTTCATTTCACTTAGCATCATCTTATATGGTCATATGTACATAGCTTTTGATCTTTTCTGCTTGTCTGGTAAGATTATCCTAGACATACTAGTTATTGCAAATAAGGGAAACCATGGGACTTATGTTTCTTTGGGTCTGGCTTTTCCAAGTCATTCTTTCTGATGGAGGCATAGAATTCCATTGTGTGTGTGTGTGTGTGTGTGTGTGTGTGTGTGTGTGTGTGACATTTTCTTGATCCATTCATCTACTGAGAGGCATCTGGATTATGGAGACAATTTTTTGATGACTCCATTTTTTCCTTCGTTCCCTGACCCATCCAAGAAAGAGGTGGTTGTTACTTCCACTTATTAGATCAAATTGCACCTGCTTGACCTCTACATGTCCTTCATATGTCCAGGACAGGATCAGGCCCTGCTGTCACTCACTGGATCCCTTGTTTTTCCTGGGTCTTTGTCTAAAGGAAGATACTATTTAGAACTAGCTTCTGTCCAGTGCACATCAATATTCACAAATTATTGGTGTCTTCCATATCCAGTGTAAGAGTTCTGAGGCAGAAGAACCCAGAAAATTCACTTCCAAGTAATTCTTGAGTTCCAAGATCTTTAGATAATCTGTCTTCTCTTCCAGCCTGAGACTCCCTTCCTTCCATCCTTCCTTCCATACACCTTCTATCTTTTCTCTTCATCCTTCTCCTCCTTCTTTCCTGCCTCTCTTTTCCTTCTCCCCCTTCCTCTCCTTCTCCATTTTCTTTTCTCTTTTCCTCCCTATTTATTTGAGACAAGGTTTATTATGTAGCCCAGGCTGGCCTGGAACTTGCAGTCTCCTAAGTTCTGGGATTACAGGCATGCTCCTAACCACAACTGGCACAGAGTATTCTTACGTTAGTTTTATAGAAAATGTCTAGGGTTTTGAGTTATACATATTAAAAAGAATAGGAAAATAAGCATTTGCTGTATTCCTTCAAAAGTCAAAGTCTCTACAATAGTAAAGGAAAGAAATTGTCATATTTCAAAATTATAATGGCTATCTTTTATTTCGTTTTGTGCCTTTTTGGAGACTGTTTGAAATACAACTGTTTACCTCTCCCAGCTTTCCTCTGGAGATCCAATAAATGTAAGGTTACTCTGTGACCCAGTTATTTTGAATATTCAGTAACTATATTACAAAACATCCTGAATGCAGGAAGGTGAACAATTTAAGGGATGAGCACAGTCCCGGGTATGTGATGAAGATGTCAAGATCAGATACCTTCCACTCAGCTCCTAACCTGATAGTCACAGAGTTCTGCCACAATATGTTTCCTTCCTTCCTTCCTTCCTTCTTTCCTTCCTTCCTTCCTTCCTCCTTCCTTCCCTCCCTCCCTCACTCTCCCTCCATCCTTCCTTCCTTCCTTCCCTCCTTCCTTCCTTCTCTCCTTCCTTCCTTCCTTCCTTCCTTCCTTCCTTCCTTCCTTCCTTCCTTTCTTTCTTTCTTCCTTCCTTCCCTCTCTCCCTCCATCCTTTCTTCCTTCCCTCCCTCACTGTCTCCCTTCATCCTTTCTTCCTTCCCTCCCTCTCTCCCTCCCTCCCTCTCTCCCTCCCTCTTTCCTTCCTTCCTTCCTCTCTCTCTTTGTTTCCTTTCTTCTTTTTTGTGTTGGTACAGGGGCTTGAGCTCAGAGTTTGTGCCCTGTCCCTTAGCATTTTCACTCAAGGCTGGTGCTCTGTCACTTGAGCCACAGCTCCACTTCTTCTAGCTTTTTGGTAGTTAATTGGAGATGATAGTCTCATAGGCTTTCCTGCCCAGTGTGGCTTTGAACCATGATCCTCAGATCTCAGCTTCCTGAGTAGCTATGATTACATAGCCACCAGTGCCCAGCACAAGGCAGCACTCTTTTTTTTGTTTTTTAACTATATTTTTTTGTCTTTTCTTTTTTTGGTACTAGGGATTGAACCCAGGACATTGCACTTGCTAGGCAAGCACTTTGCCACTGAGCTACATCCCAGCCCTACATCACTCTTTATTTGTGTTTTATAGTGTTTTGTTTTGAGGGCTGCATCTCACTACTGAGTGGTAACCAATTAAGCTTCTAAGCATTAGGCTCGATATTCCTAGCGGCAGGGGCATTGAGTCAGCCTTTGTCATTGGATTGCCTTCAACGTGGGCAGTATGGAGGCCCATCTTTGCACAGGATACTCTGGTGATAAGGAACCTGTGCTCTCTGACTCTAGCTGGCTCTCCTTCTTAGGAGAGCGAAACATGGTTTCCATGAGAAGGGTAAGCTGGAGCTTCCTGGTTGTCGTGGATGCCTGTACTTTCTACCAGTTGCATAAACATCACAAATCACTGGATCGGCAGAGAATTGTACTTCATCCCATATCCTCCCAGGGGACACGTGTCCTTCTCAAATTCCGTTTTCTGCAAGAACGTGACAGCAGGAAAGAGGTGGTGGCAGTAAAACAAGTCATGATGGCTGCAAATTACAGATGGATTTTCTTTTGGACAGATGTCAGAATGAAGAATTTCTGTTCTGGAAAGTCCTTTTGTATATGAGAATGTGATGAAATCAGAAAAGGGGAAATCTTTAAGGCAACGTGCAAATTTAAATTAGAAAGCACCAGAGGCTTTTTAAAGAGCCACATCATTCTGGTCACAACTATTGGGATAGTATCGATGGAGTTAGCCCTTCCCTCATCACCATATTGAACTTTGGGCACAATGAGACACTGGGACCTTACTTACCACACTTGGCCAGATCTACACATTGTCTCATGTTGACACCTCACATGGCCTAGATTTACAATGTCTAATTCCATTCCTTTCCCTTTAAAGATCAAACGCAAGCATGCCCAGAAGATTTCTGTCTTTTTTCCCCCTTACTGGAAACACATAAAAGGAGTTGATGGGGGAGGGGAGGCATCTTTTGTGTTCCAATTACACAGATCTATCGACAAGAGTCTGTTCTCTAGTGAGTACATTATGTACAGAGGTACTTACTTACTGGCAAATGATTTCAATTGAATTTGACTGGTAATGCTCCCAAAGTTTCAAGAGAACATTTGTTTACTGTTTTGCTCCAACATTCTTTTGTAGCTAGCTTTTGGGGAAAGCATTTTACTTAAGTGGACTATTATGGGCTAAACTGTGGCTTCCCCAATCCTCCATCCCACCTACCCTTCAAATTCATTTGTTGAAGCCCTAATCTCTATACCTCAGAAGGTGACTGAGTTTTTAGGCAAAGTATCTTTGACAGAGGTAATTAAGTTCTTAAGTGGCCTGTAGTCCCATGTTACTGGTGTAGTGATAAGAAATAAAGACACAGAATCTCTACAAAGTATAGACAATATGAAGAACTAGGAGATGATAGTGTCTACCAGCCAGTAAGAATGACCACAGGAGAAAGCAACTTACGGCTGGGAATGTGGCTTAGTGGTAGAGTGCTTGCCTAGAATGCATGAAGCCCTTAGTTCAATTCCTCAGTACTACATACACAGAAAAAGCCAGAAGTGGCATTGTGGTTCATGTGGCAAAAGAAGCTCAGCGACAGTGCCGAGGCCCAGAGTTCAAGCTCTAGGACTGGCAAAAAAAAAAAAAAAAAAGCAACTTACTGATATCACAGTCTCAGATTTCAGCCACCATGGCTTGGAAAAAATAAATGCCTGTTCTTCCAGCTGTCCAGCGGGGGCATTTTGTCACAGTAGTTCCAGAAAATGAACACAAATAGACCATAGTGACTCAGCTGCAAGAGTATTTTTCAATGAATTTGTTATAGATAAAGAAACAAACTAAAAGGTAAGTCCATGGGGACTCCTAAGATGAGACAGAGCTGAGAAGTAATTGTAGCATTGGGGGCTTTCCAGGGTGGTCAGCCTGGCACAGGTGTGGCGTGAAAGGCTTGGACAATCTTCCATGGCTATCTCTAGATCCTTTCTGGGGCACCTGGTTCTGGTCTTAGACTTCTGGTCTACCTCTTGTTGTTCCTAGACCCAAGAAGGTACCCTCTGCTACCACCTTTCCCTCATGCTGTGTTTATTGACTGTGCCCCTGCACAGCTGTGAACTAAAGGAATCAAGTCCAAGTATTTGATTACTATCATTTCTGCATCTGGCACAACGGTGTGCCTCACTATTAAATTGATGCCTACAAAGTACCTGAGGAATCACAACATGAGAGCCCATACAAGTCTCCAAACTTTCGGAGGAATAAAAAGTCGTAAACATTTCTACACTTGAACTATCTCACTCTTAATGAGTAATTTATTGTCTTCCACGCTCTAATAAACTTACAGGAAAGATCTCTCAAGGCATAGAAGTAGAATGAGATGAAGCCTCTGTATATTTTAGGCTATATTAGTCAACTCACTTCAAATTTTAGTCCATCATCATCTTTTGAGAATTTCCTAAGTATGAATTTATTACTAGCCCTAGTGGGTTGGATGTTTATCTAGTATCATGTGTTATTGAGATAAAAGTATGTGGGTTCCTTTTGTATCTGTATGCCAGTCCTGGGGCTGGTACTGGCCTGGTCCTGTCCTTGGGCTTTTTTGCTCAAAGCTAGCACTCTACCTTGAGCTAGAGCTCTACTTCCAACTTTCTGACTTTCTGGTGATTAATTGGAGTTCAGAATCGCATGGACATCCCTGCACTGGCTGGCTTTGAATCTTGATCCTTGTATCTCAGCCTCCTGAGTAGCTAGGATTACAGACATGAGCCACTGGTACCCAGTTCTCTGTGGTCTTTTTGAGAGAGGAGTATCAGGAACTGATTCTAGAAAAGTCATGGGTAAAAGTCTGTTAATGACAGACTCTCTCCTGGGCAAGTCATTCAGCCAAAAAGAGCTTAAAAACATCAATACTATTTAGACTCTAATTTATCAGTAATCTATGATCTCATATGAGAGTGATAACATTTTTTTCTGGTACTGCCTGGGCTGGCTTTGAGCTGCAATCCTCAAATCTCAGGATTACAGGCATACGCCACCAGCACCTGACTGATTATGAATCTTCAGGCACTCTAGCCAACCTCAGATACTTGACAAAGTTTTCAGGGTCAGAAGCTATTAGCTTCAGACCTAACAGTCAGTCATAAAGTGTCTCCTTCATACTTATTTCTTCATCATGCTCATGACAACTTGTGGTTTTGTTATAACTAAAATCAGTGTAATTTAATTTGTAGTGTTTATCTCATCCAATAGTTTGTTATGACCTCTGTTTGTTTCTGGCAAGCATATG
The DNA here is from genome assembly GCF_000151885.1 of Dipodomys ordii. Taxonomy (NCBI): domain Eukaryota; kingdom Metazoa; phylum Chordata; class Mammalia; order Rodentia; family Heteromyidae; genus Dipodomys; species Dipodomys ordii. The sequence goes on from NW_012267309.1 coordinate 1,201,959, forward strand.
GATGTAATGAAAAAGAGACTTCATCTCCTGGTAAGGTTCTAAATTTACAAGAACTGACTAATTTAGGTTATGGGATGCCAGCAGAGGGCGAGTCAGCAATTGGTCTTCCTGGAAGCCCGTATTTACTGGATGGGATGATTAGGAAAGGCAGTCTGCTCTCGCCTTTGGAAGAGCCATCTGTTTTGGGTCTATCCCCCACTAGCCCCACTGCCCTACAGAAATCAGATTTTAAATCCATTCATTCTGGCCTTGATGTGAAATATAGCTCCCATTTTAACTCCTACTGGTGTTTCACCTTTTTTATGCAAGTACTAGGGCTTGAACTCAGGACCCGGGCTCTGTTCCTCACTTTTTTCATTCAAGACTAGCAACTCTACCACTTGAGCCACAGATTTTCTTCTGCTTTTTTTTTTTGCAGGGAGGGGGGTCTGGTCATGGGGCCTGAACTCTGGGCCTGGGTGCTGTCCCCCAGCTCTTCAGATGTAGACCAGCGCTCTACCACTTGAGCCTCAACCCCACTTCCGGCTTTTTCTGCTTATGTGGTGCTGAGGAATCGAACCCAGGGCCTCATGCATGCAAGGCAAGCACTCTACCACTGAGCCACCTTCCCAGCCCCATTTTTTTTTGAGATAAGTGGCCCACAGACTTTTATGCCTGTGCTGGCTTCAAATCATGATCTTCAGATCTCAGCCTCCTAAATAGCTGGAATTACAGGTATTAGCCACCAGTATCTGGCAGTGTATCACCTTTAATTGGATCTCCTTTGTGTTAATTTTCCATTGTTGTGACAAAATACCTAAGATAAACCAGCATAAATGAAAGAAGGTTTACTTGGGCTTATAGTTTCAGTCTACTGTTGGCCCATTCACTTTGGGGTCCATGGAGATGCATTTGGTGTCACAGATCTGTTCATATGATGGGAACCAGGAAGTAAAGGTAGAGAAAGGTAGAGGAAGGGGTTGCGGACAAAATACTTCATCCCCAATAACCACCTCTTAAGACTTCTACCATCTCCCACTCACTCATAAGCTATGAACCCATCAATGAATTCATGAACTCAAAGCATTCCTGAGCCAGTCATCTCCAAAGGCCCCAAGCCTGAGCACTTCTGCATTGGGGATCATGCCTTCAATGTATGGGCTTTGGGAGATGTTAAAGGTCCAAATCATAATAGAATTTTATGCAACATTTTCTAAATGGGTTGATTGATTAATTGATTGATTGTGCTGGTTCTAGGGCTTAAACTCAGGACCTGGGGTGCTGTCTCTATGCATTTTTGCTCAAGGCTAGCACTCTACCACTTGAGCCACAGCTCCACTTCTGACTTTTATTTTTAGGTGGTTAATTGGAAATGAGAGTCTCATAGACTTTCCTGTCTGGGCTGATTTTGAACCACTATCCTCCTAGCTCAGCTTCTAGAGTAGCGAGGATTACAGGAGTGAGCCACCGTTCCTCAGCTCTAAGTGTTGTTGTTGTTAAGATGATATAGACATTAGTGACAATTGCATGGACACCTTCAGCAGTATCTTCACCCTCAAAACTCAAGCAACACATCATATTTCTCCCCCAAACTTCCTACATACCTTCAAGCTGTGGATGCTAGCCTCTCCTACTGTCTGCCAATCGTTCTCACCAATAGGAGGATGCCCAGTTCTGGAGGGGAGAGCACCTGTCCCAGATCATACCAACCAAAACAGAGGCTGTTACTTTGTTACTTGCTCCTGTACATAATAAACTAAATCAAGCAGTAACAAATTCCAAGAATTCCAAGAAGAGCTTTGTTTTCTCTGTCCTTTTAGGGCTTGGTATGAAAGATGGGGCTAGCCTGAGATTCTGTCAGAAGCAGCCTCAGGCGCCAAACCCTAAGCTCTCCCATTCCATACCTTAGTTTAGAAAAGTTCTAGTCTCTGGAATTGATCTCTCCCCTTTGCAAGAGACATAGCAGGACTTCTGACATAAGGATGGTATGAGATTGGTGAGGTGAGGTAGTCGTGTGAAGTCCCAGGAGAAGTGCTAGGCACCTCTGTCCTTATGTGCATGGATCACCCAGCAAACAGTAGATTCCTGAAGATCCCTTCTGCTTTTCTCATCTCCCCCCAGAGGTTAGCACCGAGCTTTTTAAATCGCTATTCGAAATTAAGTCTGTGCAAGCACATCTCTTCACAGTAAATAATTCACAGATGAAGAATTGGCCATAATGGGACCACCCATCTGTATTGTGAGAAAATAACGCTCTCCAAACAGCCAAGGCCGCTGGGAGTGAATGGAGACACATCCAAGGAGCTTCAGAAACCAGACAGTGGCAAGGACTCTAGCACCACCTACAGCTCACAGCGGGACTTGCAAGGGACAAGAGAAGCAGCACCATTACTTCTCAAGTAGCTGCAAAACCTACCATCCTGAATAAAAGGTGTGGATTAAGTGGTAGAACTCCACTCACAACACAATCTCAGTAAGCGAGAGGCCCTAAATTCAGACCCTAGTATCTGAGAAAAAAAGTCAAAAATAACTTTCCATCCCTTTGGAAGGTAGATCAGTGTGTATATAAAATTAGTCTTGTTTTTTCCTTGCAAATAAGCATAAATATGTATGGGCACATGCATACATCTTAGCAAATAAAAGTGCAATTATTAGTTAAAATATAGTCCTTATAATCACATAATATTCGTATGTGTTTGTGGGGGTGTTTTGCTTTGTTGGTATTAGTACTAGAGCTTGAACAGAGGGCCTGGGCACTGTTCCTTGGCCTTTTTGCTCAAGTCTGGTCCTCTACCACTTGAGCTACTTCTGGCTTTTTGTTAGTTGGAACTAAGAGCTTCATCGACCTCTCTGTCAGGGCTGGCTTTCGAACCTCAATCCTCAGACGGCTAGTAGCTCGGATTGCAGCCATGAGCCATGAGCACTTGGCCATGTGTTTGTGTCTTCTAGTCAGAAGGCCTGACCTCAGTCCCACTACCTAATCTCTTGGATAATGAGAAATCACTAATCACATAGTCTGTGGCTTCTCCTCATGTTAAGGAGACTGGTACCATTTTCCTAATGAGGCTACTTGAATGACTGATGAAGAATTCATCATGCCTGGAATGCTCACTAGAGAGTCTGGTGCACTCATTTTCCATCCCTGTGACCATATACCCGAGATAACCAACTTACAAAACGAAAAGGTTTGTGCTGGCTCATGGCTGCAGTCCAAGGCCTGCGGTGAGTAACACATCATGGTGGGAGCACATGTGAAAGGAAGTTGTTTATCTCATCGTGGGAAGAAAGCAAGGAAAGTGGCAGGAACAAGTGGGACCCAAATAGCCCCTTCAGTGGCTCATCTCCAGACATCTAATGCCCTTCCACTAGGCCGTCTCAGAAATGTTCCACTCCCCACCACAGTGCCACGGGTGGAGTCCAAGATTTCAACACATAGCCATTTCAGGGTGGAATATTCAAGATCCAAAATATCCCACTGAGACAAAGATTTATGGTTAAATTGTTCAATCATAATCTCCTCGTGCAATTATTTGTAGGCATAAAATAAACTGATATAACGAATTCTGGTAACAGTAAGAAAATAATGACAACTCTTTTCTCATGTACCTACTTTTTAGATAAATATTGTTGCCAAGAATGATAATGCATGCCTGTAATCCAAGTTACTCTGGAGGTAGAATTCCAGGCCAACTTGGGCAGAGATGGTGGTACAACCCCATCTCCTAAGCAAAATACAAAAACAAAAGAGCTGGGAGTGTAGCACAAATGGTAAAGTACTTGCCTAGCAAGCATGAGACCCTGAGTCTGAATTACAGTATCCTCCACAAACTAAAACCAAAAATAAAAACGAGCCACTGTGTTCCAGGCCCTTGTTGGAGACTGGAGATACATAACATCCTAGAAAGACATCGCTTTCCTCTCTGCACCAAAGCTCCACAGGCCAGGTTCAGCAAACAAAACAGAAATAGTGGATGGTGTAGAACTATTTGGAAACGTTCTACTCAAGTTAATGCCGTGGGCCCTGGGAAAGAGGTAATGTAAACATTCTCAGATTTCTTATCTAGATAAATACAAACTCAGCAAGATTGGCTAGAACATTCCAACCAACAGATGCATTTGTCAGAAAAGTGACTTTCAGAACTAATCTGTAAGTTTCTGGATTGGTTTTCTATTGCTACAAACACCATAAATTTTGCAGCAGAAAACGCACTTTTTATTTTTATTTTTGTCCATCATGGGGCTTGACCTCTGAGCCTGGGCGCTGTCCCTGTGCTCTTCAGCTCAAGACAAACGCTCTACCACTTGAGCCATAGCACCACTTCCGGTTTCTATGGTTTATTGGAGATGAGTCTCACAGACTTTCCTGCCCAGGCTGGCTTTGAACCGCAATCCTCAGAATTCAGCCTCCTGAGTAGCTGGGATTACAGGCGTGAGCCAGGGGTGCCTGGCCGTTTTTCTTTTCTTCAGGTTCTCTAGGTCAGCATTTGAGGCACTGCTCGGCCGGGCCTGCTGTTCAGGTCTGAGGCAGGGTCACCAGGGCCCCAGGTGATCTCTCGCAGCTTGATTGAAGTTCCTAGGGTCATGACAGGAGCCATGACTTATGGACCAGAATTAAGTGTTTGCCTTCCTGCGTCTGCAGTATGGCTCCCTCTTGTAAAGCTGTGGGGATTCAGTTGTGGAGGCTCTACTATAATGATTTTATCTAATCTTAATCACCTCCAAAGGTCTCATCTCTGAACATCCTAGTTGCATTAAACTTCCTCCCTCTTAATATCTTAATGAGGCTTAAACTCCAGAAGGATGTTTATTTTTGGAGGAGAGAAGGGTACAAACCATCCTCAAACCACAGCAGAGCATATGCATTGTGAAGTGATTTCCACGATGAAGCAAATTAACATCCCCACCCCACCACATGGTTACCTTCTGCACAGGTGGTGAGGACAGCAGATTTCTAGAACATCATACAGCATGCCTAGCCATGCTCATCATGCTATACACTAAATCTCCCGCACTTTCTCATTTCACAAATGAAAGTTTGTGCCTGCTGGCAAACTTTCCCTGCCACCCTTCTATGGGTTCAACTTTTTAAGATGTGAGACCGTGTGGTATTTGTCTTCTAGGCTTAGCCTAATATCACATAGGTTCCTCAAAATGCAAAGATTTAGTCTGGTGTCAGCTGCTCACACCTATAATCCTAGCTTTTTGGGAGGCTGAGAATAGGAGGATTAATGTTTGAGGCCAGCTCAAATGGAAAAGTTCACAAGACCCCTTTCCCAACCCATAGCTGGGCACCTGTCATCAGAGAAGATCTTGTATGTAGCCCAGCAGAAGTGTCTGCATGACTCCATAGCCACAGAGGGAAGCTGGACATGGTGGTATTTACCTAACATTGCAGCAATGAAGTCTGAAAGTGGCCAGATTTAGGCCTAGAGACACACTGGGCAGGAATGGAGATATCATCCTAAAAATAAGCTAGGAAAGTCAGGGCTGGAGGCATGGTTCAGTAGTATTATGACAGCCTAGTAAGTATGATGTCCCAAGTTCAAACCCCCAAACCACTACCAAAAACAAAGCAAAAAACCCAGCGAAATCCTCTTTTCAACCAAAATAGTATGACCTCATTGGATGTGTATGCTATGGAGCATGTGTCTATTGTGTGTGGCTGGGTGTGCACGTCAGGTGATCTATGTATTTGTGTGTGATACACAGCATGCGTGTGCACAGTGCCACAAGCCCTGGCCATCCTGCAGGCAAAACGAAGGCAGATTTGGAAGAGCAAAGACAAAGCAAGCTGCGTGGGGTGAGGGATTTGGGGGAGGGGAGGGGAGGGGGAGAAATTCTCAGAAGGATTTTTAGTTTTTTAAACCTATAAGTTTTATTTTACGTTTTAAAAAGTTTTTTTCTAATTATCTTCAAGTACAAAGGAGGTGCCACATAACAAAGCAGTTCATGAATCCAATGCCTCTTAAGGCATGTCACCCTTCAACATTCTCTCTCCCCTTCTACCCACCCCCTTCTCTGACTTTTCTGAGTTTTGTTTTAAAAGGCTTTCTTATCTGTTTCTTTTTGGGACCCCCATATCTTGATTTCCTCCCCTCCTTTGCCAGGACACATCCTTACACTTAAGATCTGAGGATCATGGTTCAAAGCCACCCCAGTAAAGTCCATGAGACTCTTATGTCCAATTAGCCACCAAAAAGCCAGAAATGGCACTGTGGCTTAAATGGCAGAACACAAGTCTTGAACAGAAAAGCTAAGGGACAGCACCCAAGCCCTGAGTTCTAGCCCCAGGACAAGCACAAAAACTAAATAGCTAACTAAGTAAATGAATAAATAAATACATAAACAACCTGGTCCCTCTTGGGAAAGGTGTGAGATGAATGTTCATGTCCTGTCATTGGCTTCTGAAGTCTTTAAGTGCCTGACTGAAGGTTGGGTTGGCATTTCCATATGACCTCATATTTAAACAGTGTCCCACAAAGCCATAGCTTACAAGTCACCAACCCATCGTTCATGTCTTGTTGCTTATGGAGATTCTGCTTGGGCTGAGTATGCGAGGGGGTAGCCCCTACCCTGGAGACCTCCTAGGTAGGAGCTCACTTTGTCTGAGCTGCTCACTTCCAGGGCTGCTGGACAGCCACTTTGTCCACTAGCTCATGTCTGTCCATCTGCTTTAAACTGGTACTCCATGCTGCTGACCTACTATTTTTGTGGAGGCATGTGTGGGTTGCTTCCAAGCCCACTGCCAGTTATGGAAGATGAGCTCCTAGTTGGGCCCTATAATCCTAGCGACTCAGGAAGTTGAGATCTGAGAATCACAGTTCAAAGTCAGCCCAGACAGGAAAGTCCATGAGACGCTTAGCTCCAATTAACCAGCAAAAAGCCAGAAGTGGAAGGGTAGTTCAAGTGATACACCAAAAAAGCCAGCTGAGTGTGAGACCCTGAGTTCAAGCCCAAGTACCAACACCAAAAAAAAGATGGGTCTCCAGTATTCCACCCACCGGACCAGATTAGTTAAACTGACCATTTGGTCTAAGAAGTGCCTTCACCCAGCAGGGCTTTTTCAGGAACTGTGCATTGTTTTGGAGCTGTACACGGCACCTCCTTGTGCATCTCCAGGTCTTCCGCTGCAGCCCTGTGGGAGGAACACTGGGTCCCCTGCAGGTTGAATCCATGTCTGCCATTCAAAAATCAAGTGATCATCCTACATGGAACCAGTTTGGAGCATGTCTGGTCAGGATTTCTGTGGCTCCATCTGCAGTACTGATGCATTTGCATTTGGAATAGCACATTCCACCCCTAAATACATCTTCTGTGTTGTTCTCTATAACTGTATTGGCTGGAAACAGCTTTGCTAATAAACACTCTGGTTTTCCCACACATACAAAAAGGAGATTGGCCTTTTGTATGTGTAAAGTTAATAGAAAACTCCACCCACATCATGAATATGCATATTTGCTGGAGCTACATAATAAATTGAGGCTCTCCCCCCTGCTCAAGTCTGGTGCTCTACCACTTGAGCCACAGCTCCATTTTTGGCTTTTTGCTGGTTTTGGAGATAAGAATCTCATGGATGTTTCTACCCAGGCTGGCTTCAAACTGTGATTCTCAGATCTCAGCCTCTTGAGTAGTTAGGATGACAGGTGTGAGCCACCACAGCTAGGTTAAATTGAGCGCTTATCAGATCACAAAACACACCTCAATTGTATTTTGCAGGAAAGAAACCTAACCTTTATACTAATGAAATCCATATAGAAAATGGTGTTAAGTAAGTAGAAGTTTCCCTTTATTGGATGATAAATAAAACGTGATGAACACCTGAAAATGCGTATGTATGTGTGTGTGTGTGTGTGTGTGCATGCGCGCGCGCACACACGCGCACACACACACACACACCAAAAGGAATAAGAAGCATTGCTCACTGTCACGGAGTGTCCAGGGCCTGAGCTCTGACCCGCCAGGGCTGCGTATGGCAGGGAAGAGCTACCATGTCTGTCCGGTCACCAGGCCCCTGAGGGCAGGATGACCCTTCACAGTGAGGGCTGCAGGGAAGCAACAACATTGATATTTATCCAAAAAGCTTAGACAAAGCTTAGGCTCCTGTTCAGCCAGAATTGGGTGTGCTTTTGTACAGTACCCAGTTCTTGAACTTTGCAGCACACTTTGCAGAAAGGCAGGTCAGCAGGTGGGTTCTTACCTAAACCTGGCACCCCACTCTTCCACCTCACTGGAATGAAACAGGCAAAAGGAAAGAGCCATGGTGCAAGTGCAGCAAAGCCAAGATTCGAGGGTAGGGGGCAGCTAGAATGCAGGGAGGATGAAGGTTGAGGGAGATGGATGCAGGCAAGGAAGGAGCCAGGTGCTGGTTGGGGAGGAGCAGGACAAGGGGAGGGGCGGGTGGTGAGGAGGAGCAGATGCAGGTAGGAGGAGCCAGGATGAGGGAAGGGATGGCTGGAGATGTTGAGCAGCCAGGTACCTGTAAGGAGCCAGGTATAGTGGGGAGGAGAGCAGAGAGGAAAGGGCCCAGCCTGGTGTGTGAATGCTGCTGGGTTCTGGGAGAAGTTGCTGTGGGTGTGTTTGCAGGTAGACACACAGTTGCATCCTAGGAGCATCAGGGTTTGAATGTGGCAGATGTGCAGAGCTGGTATCAAGGGCTGGCAGAAGCTGATGAGCCCCTTGACTGGGTTACACAGTAAAGCAAGCCCAGCCCTCCAGGGCTTCTGCCTCCTCGTTCACCTAGAAGCGCCCCACATGCCGCCACGGGCAGACACCTGCCACACTGTGATGCAGACACAAGGCCTTCACACGATAATGCATCATGCCATGAGACTTTCCAACCACCAGAACTGAGGAGCCAAATAACAGGTATCCCTATTTATAAAGTAGCCAGCCTCAGATATTTTTTTTTCTTCTTACGAAGTAGGCAGGCACTCTACCATTTGATACTCTAGCCCCTCCTCCCCAGCCTCCCCTTTTTTATTTTAATTTTTGGATAGGGCCTTGGCACTTTTTCCTGGGACTGACCTTGGAGGACTAAGAGCCTCCTACTTCTGCTTCTGTGCTCTGGGGATTACAGGTGTGAGCCTATCTTAGAACAATGAATAAAGTAAAAAGTTGTATCCCAGAATAAAGGCCTTAGTAGACTTGGGAGCAAAGTTTTTCTTTGACTTCCGGCTCTCCTCATTCTCCCCAGAAGCAGGTCATAGACATCAGAGCCTCCTGCCCCCCCCAAAACAAGAGATCAAACCTAACTATATTAGTCTAAACTTGCACCCTCCTTTCTATATTTAAGAAAATATGTCCCCACATCTGTAAGGAGAAGCCGTGCACAGAGGGGCTCACCTGTGACTTTGGATCTCCAATCTGAAAATGTCCAGTCACATAAACCCATGACTGCATACATCTGTATTGCTTTCTCTTGTTAATCTGTCTTTAACTCAAAAGATGTCAGCCAGGACTCTCAGGATAGAAGGAAAGCCTTCACCTGCTTTCTCAGCTCTGTATTTCCAATGAAATACTCCAGCCACATCTTGCACGGCTCTAAAAAGAATATGGGCATTTCTGGAGTCAGTGGATCAAGTCTGTAATGCTAGCTACTCAGAAGGCTGAGACCAGAAGATGGCAGTTTGAAAGCAACGCAGGCAGCAGAGTTCACAAGATTCCATCTCAGTTAGCTAGCAAAAATGGGACTGGAGGTGTGGTTCAAGCGGTAAAGTGCCATTCTTGAGCAAACAAAGCAAAAGGAAAGGAAGCTTTGAGCTCAAGCCCTGGTACTAAAGAGGGAGGATGGGGCTGGGGGGAGTGCAGGCAGAGACAGAGACAGAGACAGACATGTGAGCACCCTTGCAGGTAACATATCGGATCAGTTTTGACTCATGCCTAGGCCAAAGGGTCACACAACCAATACCGCTTTCTCAGAAAGACCTTTTGTTATGACTACAATATTCTTGGTTAAGGGGTGGTATTTCCAAGCTTGTTCACTGAGCTAGGATGAATCCAGTCTATAGAGTATGTCCAAAAATATTTACTGAAGGGCTGTGTGAAAATACAGAATGAGGGCATTTGGTAGCCTAATCAACTCACAATTCCTATAATTTGCCCTTTAACCTTAGTCCTTTCATCTAAGTAATTCTATTCAGATAAAATTTGTGTGTGTATGTGTGAGTGTGCAACTATGCATGTGCACATGCTTTTGTGTATTCCCATCATGGGAATTATTGTTCCTTAGCTTTTTCACTTCAGGGTGGAGCTCTACTATATGAACCATAACTTCACTTCCACTTTTTGGTGGTTAATTTGAGCTAAGAATCTCACAGATGTTCCTGCCTGGGCTGGCTTTGAACTTTGATCCTCACATCACAGCCTCCTGAGTAGCTATGATTACAGGCATGAGCCACTGATACCCAGCACTGGCTTAGCAATTTTGTTCATGGCTAGTGCTCTACAATGGAGCCATACTTCCAATCCAGCTCTTTCACAGCCTAAGTGAGAGTGTTTCAAGAATTGTTTTGACTGGGCTATCTTTGAATCAAGAGCCTCAGAACTCAGCTTCCCATAGCATACAGGCATGAGCCATGGCACCTGGCCTCAGATATTCTTAGATGTTCTTAGGAGCAGGTGATTCTCACTAAATGCCTTAGGATGGTTATATGTATATATTTAAGATGACATCAAGAGCTTGTGAGGGTATGCAGACACTGGAGCCCTCTGACACTGCTGGTGGGAACATGACATGCAACCACTATGGAAAATAATTTGAAGCTTTCTTTAAAAACATTATTAAGCCAGGCACTAGTGGCTCATGCCTGTAACACTAGCTACTTAGGAGACTGAGATGTGAGAATCTTGGTTCAAAGCCATCTCAGGAAGACAATTCAGAGATTCTTTTCTCCGATTAACCAGCAAAAGCCAGAAGTAGAGGTATGGTTCAAGTGGTAGAGCTCCAGGCTTGAATGGATAAAACTGAGAGGCGGTCCTCAGGCTGAGTTCAAGCCTCAATACTGCCTTTCCTCCCAAAAGACAACCAATTTTTTTTTTCCCATACGACTCAGCAGTTCCTCTCCCAGGACCCTCCCAAAAGAAAAGTGCTAAAGAAAATCTTGGGGAAATCAATGACTTGGGCTGAGCTCCAGCACTAGGGAGGTCTGGTAGATCAAACCAACATGGGAGTGACCTTTGTGAACGTTCTATATTACTAAGCCAAAACTTTGTAATTTCCAAGAAATCAGGAGAGTGAGGAATAATAGCTAAATAGTAACACGCCAATTTTAGATGGCATGAAAAGGAAGAAAGTAACATTGAATGGAGCGATCCCCTTTGTTCTGTCTCTGACTTCTTCACCCCCTTTCTGAACATGAAGCCAGCCTAGTTCCCGGGTAGAGAATTCTAGAGTCCAAATCGAGTTAGATTTCCATCCTAATGTCATAATTTCGTCTGTGTGTATGTGTGTGTGTGTGTGTGTGTGTGTGTGCGTGTGTGTGCATGTGTGTGTGCGTGTGTGTGTGCGCATGTGTGTGTCTGTCCCCACACGTGCACGTGCATGTGCACATGCATGTGTGCTGATACTGGGATTTGAATTCAGGGTCTCATACTCTCTCTTGGCCTTTTCATTTCTAGCTTTGGACTTCTCTTCCTGGGATGGCTTCAAGCTATGATCCTCAGATCTCAGCCTCCTGAGTAGCTAGGATTACAGGTATGAGCACTAGAACCCAGCAATTTTGTCTTTTGAAAAATGAGAACTTAAGCCTGCAGATGAATAAATGCCAATAGTCACAGGAGAATTTCTCATTTCAGTCAGGTCAAATCAGAAAAATCCACACTTCACTGATGGATGACCAGCGATAAATATACGACATTCAATATAAATATCATTCAGTAATGGAATGATTCTGATCCTCATACAGCAGAGATAACTTCAAAAACATTTGGCTGAGGGAAAGAAGCCAGAAGCAAAATTCCTCATATCCTCTAATTCCTTTGATACACAAAGTCCAGAAAAGTCAAATCCTGAGACAGAGAGCAGAGTGGATCGCCTGGGGCTCACAAACATGCATTTGTGAAGACAGAAACATTCTAAATTTAGGCTGGGGTAAAGGCTTCACACTTGGGAAAGTTAATAAAAACCAATACATTATGCCTGTAGAATAGGCTAAACATATGGAAACATATCACAGCAAACTGTTACAAAATGAGCGATTCCTTGCTAGACATTGGTAGGTCACACCTGTAATCCTAGCTACTCAGGAGCTTGAGATTCAGAGGATTGAAGTTCAATGCCAGCCTGAGTAGGAAAGTATTTGAGACTCCCATTCCCATAAACCAACCAAATGCTAACAAAAAGCCACGTGTGAAGGCATGGCTTGAGTAATAGAACACTAGATGAGCATGTAAGATGAAAGACAGACCCTGGTTCAGACAAATTATATATACATATACACACAAATTAGTGACACATATGACATATATGCATATATTATATAAATATAGTGTGTGTGTGATAGAGAGAGTGAGAGAGAGAAAGGTTGTTAAATCAGCTATAACCACAAATCTTTAGGCTAAAGAACCCAGGGATTCCCTCTGAATGATCAGGAATAGTGTCTCCTGGGGGCTCACACTCCTAATTAATCCTGCAGTGACTGTCCCCAGGGAAGAAGTAGGAAGAAAGTGTGCACAAGAGAAGTTTCATTCACAATCTGAACTGTAAGAATCTTGGGCTCTCTTTAGAGTTGAATACCCACCCATTTCCCCTCAGACATAAGTTAATTTAGTGCCCCAGCTGAAGTCTGCTCACATTTATGGGTAAAGCTTTCCTGCTCAGCAGGAATGGACAGAAATGGGGGAGTAAAAGATGAGAACTCTAATAGATTTTTCTAGACAATATGTACGTTAGTCACTTGGTTTTGATAGCCTACCTTGAATTGTTTTGTGTATCTGAAATTAATGATGATTTTCCTTAACAAAATTCTTGCTTCTACATCTCAGAGAGACAGTGTTAGTGTAGTGTCTGTCCACAGCCTGGCACTGGTGGCTTATGCCTGTAAGCCTAGCCACTCAGACAGCTGAGATCTGAGGCTCATTTTTTGAAAGCCAGCTAACCAAACAAGTCCAAGAGACTCTCATTGCCAGACAGAGGAGAGGGAGGCAGGAAATGGAAGAGAAGGTGTTGCTCAAGTGGTAGAGTGCCAGCCTTTTTAAAAAAAAAAAAAGGCAAGCAAAAACATAAAGCCCTGAGTTCAAGTGCCCCTGTCCCCCAAAGACCTCACTATGGTGAAAAGATATACACATTCAAAACAAGATGCTTTTAAAAAAATTCTAGGAGAGAGCCAGGCACTGGTGGCTCACATCTGTAATCCTAGCCACTAAAAGATCTGAGGAATGAGGTTTGAAGCCAGTCCAGGTAGGATTAATGACCAAAAAGCCAGAAGTAAAGCTGTGGCAATACAGCTCAGGGAGAGTGCCTAGGACTTAAGTTCAAGCCCCACTCCCAGCATAAACAAAACAAAACCCAAAGGTCATTTTCACATCTTCAGTAATCAATTTGTACCTGAGATCTCAACAGAAAATATTTGGAAAAGAGTCATTCTGAGTGCAAAATAGTGATCACTAAATATTGGGAAGTTGCAGCAAGGGTGGACAAAGGGGCCTGGATTTTATCAGTATATGCACATGTTGAAAAATTATGCTGAATCCTGTTCATATATCCAATTAATACAGACTAACAAACTTTTTTAAGGTTATATTAAAAATAAAGGAGTAGGTTGAGTGTCAATGGCCCATACCTGTAACTTCCTGTTACTCAGGAAACTGAGATCTGAGGATCACAGTTCAAAGCCAGACCAGGCAGGAAAGGCCTTGAGACTTTTATCTTCAATGAACCGGCAAAAAGCCAGAAGTAGAGCTGTGTCACAAGTGATAGAGTGCATGGTTCTTCTTGAGTGAAGGACCAAGTAAGATGAAGAGGCCCTGTGTTCGAGTGCTAGAACTGGCACAAACAAACAAACAAGCAGTGCAATCACTTTTTTTTTGCATTTCTCATAATTATTACTGCTATATCCACGTTAGCATGGAACACCAGTCCTAGCAAGTCTCTGAAATCTACAGAAAAGGCTTCATCTCAATAATCAGCATTAACACAGCCTTCCGCCCTCCCAGCCTGGAGAGAGCCAGCCAAATGGTCTGCTTCATTTTATTGGATACACCAGCCATGAGATTTACAAACAGAACTGACAAGGTATTCAAGGTACAGGCAGCGGCATTGCCTGTGAGCTTTTGTGTGACGGGGATTCTGAAATGAATGGACCTGGCTTACACGTGGCACAAAAAATCAGCACATCAAAACCACAGCTTGATAGCATCCCCAAGTGGATCATGTAAACAGTTAAATTATTAAGTCATTATTTAAGATCAAATACTTCCATGAAAATGGTATACCAAACAAAGGAAAACCCCATATAAATTACACGTAAGGTCTGTACATGATTGTTAAAAAAAAATAACAATGCTGTTTTCTGTACAAGATTGCTTCCTTTTGAACATCTGAAAGCCAAGAAATACTTTTTCCAATTCTGGAATTGTGGGCACCACATATATGCAAATATAATTAAAATCATTTCACAAAATTACAAGGCTTTGTCGGTTTGTGTTAAGGCACATACTGCTTTTCTTTTTAAATTCAAGGGGGGGCTCCAAATTTCAGAAGCCCCTTTCTCCTTAGTCCCTGGAAGGTGGCAGTGTCCTGTCCCTATTTATCTCTAGCGGCTCAGAGTCCCAGAAGAAGGCAGCTGAGGGAATTAGCAGCCTCCAGCCTCAAGCCAGCAGGCCAGCTTGCTGAGAATCTCCAAATCCCAGGTGCCTCTCCATCACCTCCAGTAGCCCTGTTTTCTCCAAGTCTGGAAATAACTTGATCCATCTACAACATGGAACAGAGATGACACAGCTCCCTTTGGATCTACCACCAGGATAAGCAGGCAGTGCCGTGGGGTCACCGTGTCCTGCTTCCAAAGCGGTCCCGTGGGCCTGCAGCCCAATCTGGGGGTCACAGTGGCAGCTCTCAGTGCAGAGAACAGACAATCCAGGGCGGGATTTCACCCCGTCTCAGGAAGTAAAGTCTGCAAACCAGTCCTGGGGGCTCTGCTGTGGCTGCCGGCTGAAGTTCCAGTGAGCTGGGGCAGGAACTTCTCTCCCGGTGCCCTGGGCCCTGCAGGCCACTCAGGCTTCCATCTGAACCTGGGCTTCATCCACCTGCAGGGCATCACTGTCTCCCAGGAGCTCGGTCTCTGGGACAGAGCCTTCCTCTTCCTCCTCTGCTTCCTGCACAGGGTTGTGGGTGACGTCTTCTGGAATGTTCTGTGTGTCCTCGGTGCCTTCGGAGAGTACGGCAGCCCTGTCCGCCACAGAGGTGTTGGAGGGTGCAGTGGTGACATAGCCTGTGCTGGTGGAGCCACTGCCGCTGTGGCATGAGCTGGGCTTGGGGACCACCTGCGGGGGCACCTGCTGCGGCGCCATCTGTATGGGGATCTGGACGGGGTAGAAGTTGGGCAGGTAGGCCCCATATGCCGGCACTGGCTGGTAGCCATTGACCGGGATGTAGAGCTGGGGCGGAGGCACCATGGGTCTGATCTGGCCCTTCATGGGGATGAACTGGGGCTGTGGGAAGGCCTGGGCCTTCTGCTTGGGCCCTATGTAGCGGGCGTTGCTCACGTTGCTCACGGGGCTGGTGCTCAGGGAGCTGGTCTGTGTGGTGTTGCTGGCTCCCGACGTCTGTGCCGAGCTGTTGTAGTTGGACAGATTGCCCCAGGCTCGCAGCCGGCTGTGGATGTCTTTGAACCGCGGTCGCCGGCTGGGGAACTCATTCCAGCACTCGATCATGAGGGCGTAGACCCAGGCGGGGCAGTCATCTGGGCAGGGGAGCACCTGCCGGTTCCGGACCATCTCCACCACGTCCTGGTTGGAGTATCCACAGTAGGGCTGCAGGCCATAGCTGAAGACCTCCCACAGGACCACGCCGTAGGACCAGATGTCCGAGTCGATGGAAAACTTGCCATACATGATGGCCTCGGGGGACATCCAGCGGATGGGCAGCAGCGAATTACCCGTCAGCTTGTGGTAGTCGGCAGAATAGACCTCACGGAAGAGGCCCAAGTCTGAGATCTTCACGTTCAGCTTGTCATACACCAGTACGTTACGGGTGGCCAGGTCCTTGTGGACCACGTGGTGGCTGGACAGATACTCCATGCCGGCAGCGATCTGTGCCACCACGTGTACAAAGTCGGGGGGCTCCAGGGCCGACTTCACAGTGCGGTCATCGTCCGTGCTGCCCACATCAGAGTGAGGCGAGCGCATGACCAGGAACTCGTGGAGGTCGCCGTGTGGGCAGTAGCTGAAGATCATGCTGAGGGGCTGGTCCTTGGTCACCACGCCCAGCATGCAGACAAGGTTGGGGTGCTGCAGCCGAGCCCGCAGCATGGCTTCATGCCGGAACTCCTCCCGGAGGGCTCCTTCCGCTTTGTCCTTCAATGTCTTGACAGCCACGGCCTGGGTCTGCTCCCCCGGGGTGGGCCCAAACAGGTGTCCTTTGTAGACTTTTCCAAACCGGTCTTCCCCCAGCTCCTCTGTGAACCTCACTGTGGACAGGCTGATCTCTTTGAGTTTAGCCTGCCAAGAAGAAAACCACCAAATGAAAACTGTCACAGAGATGCCAGAAGAGAGAAGCAGAGCATCTGGAGAGGCATAATCCTGATGCCACCATCATGTGGCACAACTTTGTGAGTCCTACCAGCTCCAGGTCCCTGATTAATCTAGTATTACTATTATTATTATCATCTTTAAAGAGCTGTACAAAGGAATTTCAATTCAACCTGGCATTTAGCAAATACAAATCAATGTCTCCCCTTTCATCCTTCGAGAGAAGGATGATTAATCATGATTAATCAGGTGTGTCTGTGTGCTGGTACTGAGGCTTGAATTTAGAGCCTAAGCTTTTATGCTCAAGGCTAGTCTAAGGTTCTACCCCACTTGAGCCACAGCTCCACTTCCAGGTTTTGGTAGTTAATTGGAGACTAGAGCCTCATGGCCTTTTCTGTCTGGGCTCAATGATGAGATCTCAGCTTCCCGAGTAGCTAGGATTACAGGAGTGAGTCATCAGTGCCTGGCCCTGATTCATCTTAAAGATAGCTCTAATGCTGTGTTGCTTCCATCTGAATACCTCGCCTCATGGTCTAACCTGGGTCCTTATGAGGTTCCTCTAAAATATAGCCAGTATGCCACCAGAGTGCAAGCGTGCACCTTTCTGCATCCACAGACCCCTGCCCCATAGTTGAGCCCAAGCACCAGCTCTCCCAGTACTTTCCAACAATGCTCCCCTGTCTCCCCGATACTGCACACATCACAGCACAGTCCTCTTTTTCTTAATGACCCTGTAGTGCCTTTCTTGGGATTTGTTTTTGCCTGTCACTGTTGAGTCATTTTAGAGCCCAGCTCAGCTCTTGCGCAGAGTCTCCCTGTAATCAGCCTGACTCTGATTAGACTGTCAATTCAATTCACTTTTGGCAGAAGTATTGTCCGGGTGGTATGGATCCTCTGGACCCTGCCTATATCCTAGGATCCACAGGACTGCTCCCTGCCCCCCCCGCCCCCTCCAAATGACTAGCTCTTCTTCTCAGAGGCTGAGAAGGGGCCAGCATGCCAGCAGCCAAGGGGCTTTGTGTTATATGTCATGGGAGACACTCACAAATCTCTGGCCGAAGAGCCAAATGAACCAACTCTGCCCAACAGCCTCTGAGAGATCTTGAAAAGCTACTAGGAATGATGCTTCCTCTGGCCTATGGTGAACTAACAGCCCTTCCACCAAGATGGACAAAGGAACCAGTTCTGATCCCTCTAGCCACCACCCCCACACACACACCATCTACAAACCCTCAGAATGGGGCAACCTTTCAGAAAAGGCTTGTCCCTCCAATGTCTATTAGAGACTAGTATTCTGTCCTCCCTCAATAAATAAAAACCAAAACAATTGACTGAAAACTCACTCCCAAACAGACCCCTCAAAAATGTCAATGTTAACCTGAGTGCTGGTAGCTCATGCTTGTAATCCTTGCTATTCAGGAAGCTAAGATCTGAGGAGCAAGGTTCAAAGCCAGCCCAAGTAGGGAAGACAATGACACTCTTATTTCCAATTAACCAGAAAAAAAAAGCCAAAAGTGGAGCTACAGATTTTTCCTTGAGGGAAAAATCTAAGGGACAGCATGTTCAGGCCTGAGTTCAAACTCCAGTACCAGTATCTTTCTTCCCCAACCCCCCCCCAAAAAAAGCCAAATTACAAGTGAAGTTGGACCTCTTTTTCTTATGTGGACAAGGTTGAGGCAAATGAGCAGTGAGGACACATAGCTGGGGCTTCTGAGTAGCCCTGGTACAACAGGCGGAATCCATCAACTTGAAATGGTGGAATCCAAATATACCAACCATTATTTGTTGGTATATTAAAACAACTCTGTAGGCACCAATTGTTCATGTCTGTAATCCTAGCTACTCAGGAGGCTGAGATCTGAGGAACAGGGTTAAAAGCGAGCTTGGGCAGACAAATTCACCATCCTCTTATCTTATATAACCAGCAAAAAGCTAAAAGTGGAGGCATCGTTCAAGTACTAGAGCACAAGCCTTAAGCAGGAAAAAATGATGCAAGAACTCAAGGCCTTGAGATCAAGGTCCAGTACTAGCACTAAAAGAAGAAACAAAGAAGAATCTTGTGCTGTGTGAAGGAAATTAAGGCCCTTAATCCCCACAGGTTAACCATGGAGGAGCCTGGCCAGAATATGAGTAGGGACCTGTTTGTGCTGGTTGATGAGTGGCATCTCCATATCCTGGCTGGGGGAGGCCATCAGCTGACGCCGCTGCGGTGTAGAAGCCGATGCCTTCTGCTTATTCCGGCACATGCACACCAAGAAGAAAAGGCAGGCAATGACCAAGGGGATGGCAATGCTCGGGACCAGGATGTACAGAATTCCCATCTTACTGCTGTCTCGGGGACCTGTGAATGACAGGAAGCTTTCAGGATTGTCAGAGAACATCTTCTTTCCAGCTCTGGGCTCTCCACCAGGGGCCCCCAGCTCCCCTCCAGTAGAAACATTTCATACTTAGATGAATTGTATACAGAAGCAAAATTGCACCCCAGGTTTAACAACAAGCATCCTGCTGGGTACAACTCAGACCTCCTACCACGAAACAAACTGGAATGTACCACATCAAACGCAATCCAACTCAAGGGCTCAGTACCAACAATGCCCACTAGAGGTCTCAGTACCAGCAACGCCCACATCCTCTTTCCCTTCCTGATGCTTGGGAGCCATGCTCCACTATTGGATTTTGATCTGGGTTCCCGAAATGCTAACCAATGAATGACATAGAGAGAATACCCCAGATGCCCATGTTCTTAGTAAGCAAGACTCAGTACTGAGGAATCTTCACTTCCTCAACATTTTAATTCATGGATATTTTCTTCTTTTCCAATTTTGTATGATGATAGCATTTTCATTTAGGATAGTAACGTAAGAATGACTTTGACTGAAAAGTGCAAAGGTATTCAATAAAATTTGTCCCATACAACATGTACGAAGGACAAAGGATTTGTATTTGTGTGTGTGTGTGTGTGTGTGTGTGTGTGTGTGTGTGTGTGCCCATGCTGAGGCTGAACTCAAGGCCTGGGCACGCACTGTCCTTCAGCATTTTTGTTTAAGACAGATGTCTCCCATTTGAGCTATACTTCTACTTCTGGCTTTTTGGTGGTACACTGTAGCTCAGAATCTCACAGATTCCCCTGCCCAGGCTGGCTTTGAACCATGATCTTAAGATCTCAGCCTTCTAAGTAGCTAGGACTAGAAACCTGAGCCACCAGCACTAGGCAAGGGACAAAGAACTCTTAAAAGCAAAATGAACCAGTTCAAGCTGCCCTTACAATGTTTTCTTAAATCAGTCTTTGTCTCCCTCTAAAGGATTTAGGAAAAATTGCAGAGGTTTGGGGTGGAGGTGGGGGGCACCAGATTGCTTACGAGGATAGCAGGCTGGGTGCTGGCTGCTGGCTGACCACCCAGGCTGCACTGCTTCACCTCCCTGCCCCCAGTCACCTTCTCAGGCCCTCTAGCCCCACTGTACTTTAAGAGCAGGTGTGGCTATTGTCTTCTTCTTTTTTATTTTTTGTGAATCACGGGGCTTGAACTCCATCTGTGCCTACATGCTGTTCCTGAGCTCTTTTGCTCAAGGGTAATGCTCTACCACTTTGAGCCACAGTTCCACTTTTTTTTTGGGGGGGGGGTCATAGTTTATTGGAGATAAGAGTCTCACAGACTTCCCTGCCTGGGCTGACTTCAAACCATGATCCTCAGGTCTGGCTCCTGAATAGCTATGATTACAGGTACCCAACTCCAAATTCTATTTTTCTATTTTATACTAATACCTTATACATGGAAAGGATTGAGGGAAGGCCCAAGAAATGAGGGATGACTTGGCCCAGCATCTTTCAGAATTTTCTGTATTTTTAAGATACCCTCCAATGATCCGATACTACTTTCATACTCAACAATAGCTTTCTGTAAAGCAAATGATCAGGGCAGCAAGATGGGACACCAGGTCCCCAGTGTCTCATGGAAGACCCAATACCCTCATCACAGGCCAACAACAGTCAATGTTTATTTTTAAAAAAAGAGAGAGAGAATACATACTACACGAGGGAACGTCACACAGTTCCATGCGTACGTTTTTATTCTGCGTAAAACACCAGGGACCTTCCATCTGGCCTCCGGGGTTCCGACAGTAGGCATGGCCCCCTCCAAGCTCAGGGAAGTCTGTGCTGGACAGGTGGTGGCTGTGAGGGTGCTGTAGGGCCCACGGCTGACACTGGTGCCCTGACTTGGTGGTGCTGGCCATCCCCCTGTAATCCGAGCCAGAGCCGTTGTAGCACTGGTGATCTGAGAGAGAGGGGCAGAGCGTTAGAAGGCTGAGCATCAGGAAAACAGCCCACCCTGGCACAGAGCTCACCCTCCTTCCAAGGCTACAGAGAATCACAAAACTACCTTTCCATGTGCACCAAAACTTGGTACTTACTGGTACCAAAGTAAACCAAAGACTTGTAGAGCAAAGGATTTTAGACCAAAAGGATTGTAGACCAAAGGATTTTACACAAAGATCAAGAAATGCCTTAATCAAATCCCAAGCTCACAAATGAGATCAAAGGTGCTCTAGGGCCAGAGATGAGAAAGAAAACTTGTCATAGCTGATCCAAGGCCCTGAAACCATCTTGGGGAGCATCCAGGTACCCACATTCCACTTCCAGAGCCAGAATAAGGATGTCAACCCAACATCATGCTCACATGTCCCAGAAACAAAATCCACATGTGCAAACAGCAAGGGCAGAGCTAGACCTGGCCCTGCCATCTGACAGGCCACTGGTGGTAGGCCACTGGCTCAGCTACCTATAAGAACAAAACACCATTTCACCTCCATGCAAGTGCTCCCAACTGAGGATGTGCCTTTGCGCAAGGCTTGTATGCAATGTACCCTATGCACTGTTGTAGAGGTGCCTAATTATTGCCACAGCCTCCACCCTAACTCTGGGAGGCGGGGACGCCCATCACCCGCCTGGTGAATATGGAGAAAGCAGGTGTTTGGGCACTTGCTCCAGAGCACAGGCAAGTCCTGCAGTCTGGGCCTCGAGATCAGGCCGTGGCTGCACAGTAAGAAGCCGGCTCACTCCTACGCCCCACACTAGCCACAGAGGCGGTATACAGCCTTGGAAAAAGTGATTCCTGTGCCCCATGGATGGCAGTCTCCCTGAAGCATTCACTGATGAAATTAGCTTTCCTCACTCTCTTCTGGGCCTACAACCCCACTTTGCGCCCCTCTACACCCCCCACCTCGACATGCTTGGGGACCATCAGGCCCAAACTGGCCCTTCTCCTCCAAATCCCAACAGGTGCCAAACCTCTTCCGCTTTTGAGACGTTAGATCCCCAAGCTCAAGGGTGAAGAAGGATCTAACTGGAGGCCCAATGGGTATGGGGACGAGAGGCCCATTCGTAACCCCTGGCACTCACAGCGGCCCAGCCTCTCGGCGGGAATGCCGATGCGCATGCAGTTGGCGGCAGCCGGGCTCTCGGGCATGGGCAGCGCCTCGCACTTGGGCAGCTGCAGGCGCATGAGGATGAGCGGGTTGGAGCGCGCGATGGTGTACTCCTGGCGGCACAGCTCGCTCTCCAGCACCTCGCACTCATCCCGGCACAGCTCGCGGGGTTTCGGCGCCCGGGAGCGCGCATCGCACAGCGGGAACACGAAGTGGCAGAAGGACGGGATGGCGAACTGGGAGCACTGGTCCGACAGGTGCGTGGAGGTGCCGATCATGGTGAAGGCCGCTGCGGAGACAGACTTCGGTAAGAGGCAGGCCTGGCCTGTACGCCTCACGCCGGCATGCCACCCAGACATCGTCCCACCGCTAACTCCTACCCCGGGTCCCTGATCCGACCTCTTCCCTCCTTGCTGCGCCTGGGCCTCTGCATGGGTTATTCTGTCTCTCCAGTGCCTCGACTCTCCTTCCCAGGCGTCAACCATAGACCCTCTGCCCCATGCCCTTCCTGACTCAGATCCCCTGCTTTCCTCTGAGACATTTAGTCAGTAACCCGACTTCTTATTCTCCCTCAATCCGGAGACCCCACCCATAACCCAACCCCGCATCCTGCCACTTTCCACACTCATCCGGGGACGCCCTGCTCTGCCCCCTCCATCACCCTCTCTGGGCCATGGATACCCTACTCTACCTTTTCATTGCTTTATCCATTTGTGGCACAAGACACCCAACGGCCCCACCCACCCTTGTATAACCATACACACACACGGAACACACACATGCACACACACACGGAACATGCACATGCACACACACGCACACGCACACATGGAGCACACACGCACACACAAACACACACACGGAGCCCTTCTCACTCCTCCAACCTCTCTCCCCACAGTGAGTCCTGGACACCCTCCCATCCCTGACCAACCCTTCCCTCCACTTTGAACCCAGTACAGCCTACCCCACCCACTCTCCCAACTCCCCGCCTGCCCTGGACACCCTTCCCCAGAGCTGTGACCCCCCCCCACACACACACTCAGCCCTGACCATGATGAGAACTCCAGCACTCTTTGGTGGACACCCTAGTGGGGCTCCAGAGACAGGCCAAGGACACCTATCTGACCTCTCTGATTAGCAGCAGACACGGGTATGCGGAACCTCCTTACAAATTCAGAAATAAAACAAGAAAGGCGAGAAGCCAGGCCCCAAAGCTCTTAGCTGATGCCTCTTCTAGGACAGGAAGATTCAGATTTCAGGCACAGGAGCCATCTTCTAAGGACCTGACTCAGGGTTCTGCAGGCACAGGGGTACAGTGCCTAAGTATGGAGACTTCCAGATAACAGTGCAGGACAAGAGGTAAGTCCTTGAGCCCTGTCTTCCCAGTATTCCAGGCTGGCCCAGGTCAGGAAACCTCACAGGGCACAAGAAAGGTATCCACAAAAGGGAAATGGCAGCCCTGTGTTACACAGCCAAGGAGAGAGAAGGGGAAGGGGAAGGGAAGAGAAGGGAAGGGACAGCTGATGAGTTAGATGTGCATTGTGGTGGGGAGGGGTGTCAGGATATCTGGATAAGATCTGTGGGGGGGGGTAAGAAAAAAGCAGTAGCAAGCTCCACGTGTGAAAGATGTGGTGTGCCCTGGGATGCACTACGTGCAAGGAGCAGCGGGAAGGAGATGCTATCCCCCTCCCCTTTAGCCTACAGAAGAACTGCTTAAATGCTGATCTGTAAGAGCTTTGCCCACCCATGCTGCAGAGACTGTCCTCCAACACACCAAGAAACTCCAGAAGTTGGAATTTTAGTGCCAGGGATCCACTGGGGATTTTTTGTATGGAGTACCAAATCCAGCCAGCAGATGGCAATAGTGCCACTTATTTCCAGGGGCAGAAGAGCTAGTGAAGGAGCCCTGACCCTTCCCAGTAACTGTGGCACACACTAGATCCTTCCTAAGTTCTTCTTGTTCCCAATGAAGTGATTTAATTCCCTCATACATGGGAAGGTGTCTACAGATAGTCTGTAAAATAGACATGGCTCTGAATGGCTCTTGAGCTGATTGACAGGGTCTGGGAGCAAGGGCCCTGTCCTGACCAGAGTGGACACTACAGACATCATGATAGTCCTTAAAGCTCCTTCTGTCTAAGGAACAGAGGGTGGGAAGTAAGGCACAAGATGTCTTAGATTTTGGTGGAAGAATTGAGGTTTAAACACACCTGTCAATTAAGGAGAGGGCAATAAAAAATTTTAGCCTTAGCCAGGTGCTGATGGTTTATGCCTGTAATCCTACCTACACTGGAGGCTGAGATCTGAGCATCATAGTCTGAAGCCAGCTGAGGCAGAAAAGCCCAAGAGTCTCTTATCTCCAATTAACTAGCACAAAGCAGGGGAGTGGAGCTGTGGCTCAAGTGGTAGAATGACAATCTTGAATAAAAACTCAAGCAAGAAGCTGGGTGCTGGTGACTCATGCATGTAATCCTAGCTACTCAGGAAGAAGAAAATGGAGGAACATGGTTTACAGCCAGCCTAAGCAAGAAGATCAACACCAAAAAAGAGTTGAAGTAGAGCTGTGGCTTAAGTGGTAGAGCACTTTTGAGCTAGTGCCTTGAGTTCAAATCCTAGGACAGGTATACACAGACATGTACATAGGCATGTGTTCATGTACCCATTCATGCATGCGCATACACACACACACACACACACACACACACACACACACACACAATCAAGCAAAGGTGTAAGGCTTTGAGTTCAAACTTCAGTATCTATGTAAACAAAAAATACACTGTCCTTGACTCCAAACAGGAAGAAGTTATCTATTAAAGGCAATCTGGGAGTGTGTACATATATGTGTGTATGTGGCAATGACCTATACAATGTAACAGCGGATATTTATAGAGTCCCACCTCCTTTTTCTCCTCCAAAGGTACCCTTTGAGGGCTCATTCTGAAGATGACATCTAGGTACCACAGAGATGGAACAGTACATCCTTATCTCTGTCTATGCCTGAATCTCCAAGACCTAATTCAGTCAGATTGGAACAATTTCAAATTTGTAGGACACGTAATTTATACTATACCTTTCTTTCTAAATGAGTTATCTGATCCTTTAAACACTGGTCAAGAAAACTGTCAATCTTGTGTGAGGACATCAGTGTTCGTTGATTAGCAGGATGTTAAGTTAGTTTTGGAGTCTGTGGCTAGCATATTTTTGTTTTGGGGGGTGCTGGTACTGGGGCTTGAAGTCAGGGTCTGGGCACTGTCCCTGAGCTTTTACACTCAAGGCTAGTGCTCTACCACTTGAGTCACAGCTCCACATCTAGAGCTTTGTGGTAGTTAATTGGAGTTAAGAGTCTCATAGACTTTCTTGCCTGGGCTAGCTTCGAACTGAGATTTTCATATCTCAGCCTCCAGAGTAGCTAGGATTGCAAGTGTGAGTCACCACTAGTGCCTGGCCAGAATGTACTTTTACAACACCTTTTCAACAATTTTGTGTATGTAACAGTTTGTGTACACAGGCGTGGTATCTGCCTGCTGAGGTGTCTCCCAATATTTCAGATGTTTGAGCATTTGAGATTTGAGGTTTCCAGATTAAGGAGGCTCAACCTGTAGGGTCATCACTTAAAAGTATACTTAAAAAAGCATTTTTTACCGCAGTATTCAAAACAGCCTCCTGCTAGGCCAGAAGGCACTTTCAGATTGTATCTTTTTACTGCCCCCCTTACCAGGCCCCTGGCCCTGCCCACCGGAGGCTCTGAGCCAGCCAGGCCAGGCAGGCACTTAGTGACTATGACTTAGGCCCTAACACTTAAGGGAGATCTCATCAGTGACATCAAGTACACTTCTGCCTTAGGTCTTCAATCTACTCCATTCCACTATCTGGGAGGTGCTTTGTAATCAGTGATCACCTCTCATACTGACGTCTACACAAAATCCAGGCTCACACCCATAATCCCAGCTACTCAGGAAATTGAGATCTGAGGATTGTAGCTCAAAGTCAGCCTGGGCCCATAAATCTTTATTTCCAAACTGGACAGCAAAAAGCCAAAAGTGGAGGTGTGGCTCAAATGGTATGGTATGGTGCCATCCTTGAGTAAAAAAGCGAATCAAAAGCTTGAGGCTCTGAGTTCAAGCCCAGTACCAGTTCAAACCACAACAACAACAAAAAAGAAACAACCAGGCGCTGGTAGCTCACACCTGTAATCCTAGCTACTTAGAAGGTTGAGGATCATGGTTCCAAGCTAGCCTGGACAAGAAAGTCTGTGAGACTCTTATCTCCACAAACTACCCCAAAAAGCCAGAAGTAGATCTGTGGCTGAAATGATAAGAGTGCTAGACTTGAGCACAGAAGTTCAGGGACAATGTCCAGGCTAAGAGTACAAGCCCAAGGACCAACACAAAAAACAAAAATAAAAAAGGAGCTACCATGGACAGAATCTAGCTGTATCCTGAGGTGCTGGGTATCTGTCACCATTACAAGGGTTTCCTGGTTCTTTTGGCGGTCTTAGCGGGGTGTGGGGGGAGTGGGGAGCAGAATTGTGCATAAATGGGGCACATAGGCTCAAGAGGAAGAAGAAATCTTTGCAGGACTTAGTTCTAAGTCACTTTTTTAATTTTTTTTATTGGTTATGAGGCTTGAACTCAGAGTCTGTGTGCTATCTCTGAGCTTTATTTGCCCAAAGCCAGTGCTCTACCACTATGAGCCACAGTTCCACTGCTGGTTTTCTGGTGGTAAATGGGAGATAGTCTCATGGAATTTTCTGCTCAGCTGGCTTTGAACTATAGTCCTCAGATCTCAGACTCCTGAGTAACTAGGATTACAGGCATGAGCCACCAGTACTCAGCTCTAATTCACTTTCTTTCATGTGAGCTTTTCCCTTAATGAAGACTCACTCCACCAATGTGTACAGCTTGGGATGCCAAGGGCTGACAGCCAGCAGAGAAGTTAAACCCTCAAGAGACTGAGGATAGGCAGTTCCACTTCCTGCTGACCTGCCCCATTTCTCAGGCCCTGAGCCAGGTACTAGAAGGCCTGGCTTTGTTCTGAACTGAGGACTGACAGGGGGTATTCACTGCAGAGTCCCCTCTGCCAGTGACTGACAACCCTCTCTCCCAAATAGCTGAAATCAGGCCTCATGGACCTCTGAACCAAATACAACTCATAGAGAGGGTCAAAAAAGGCAGAACAAAAAAGGAGTCGAGCAGAGCGAGTGCAGCCAGCCTCTGACAGGAGGTGAACAATATTTTGAACTCATCTGGTTTGGTCAAGTTAAAAATGTATGAGTTACAGAGTGCAGTAGCTCACATCCAGCATTCCAGTACTCAGACCATCTTGGATTACACATAACAAGTTCAAGGTGAGCCTGGACTACATAGCTAACTGAATCTCAGAAGACCAAGGGTGGCTGAATATGTTCTAGGCCATGCCCACTTGCAAACTGTTGGATATGGCCTGCCCTTCCAAGGGTTTGTGTGCTGGAGTTTGGTCCCCAGTGTGGTAGTGGTAAGAAGTGGAGGGGCCTTGTGGAAGGTCCCTAATTAGAGCTTCCTAGGCTGGTGCTCAGGAAGTGATCCTGCTTAGTTTCAGGAGAAAGTTCTAACAAAAGAATAAGCCTGGACAGGTGCCAGTGGCACACATTTGTAATATTAGCTAGATCTGAGGATTGAGGATAGAAGCCAGCCCAGGCAGAAAAGTCTGTAAGACTTCTCTGCAACTGACCAACAGAAAGGTGAAAATGGAGCTGTGGCTCAAGTGGTAGAGTGTCAGCCTTATTAAAAAAAAAAAAAAAAACAACTAAGGGTCAGTACTCGGGTCCTGAGTTCAAGCACAGTGTACACGTACACACACACACACACACACACACATGCACACACACACAGAGCCTACCATCACTCCCCCCTCCCCCGCCCCAGAGGTGCTCCTTCCTTGCTAATGGTCTCTCCTTCCCACACAAGGATGCTACCAATCATGATGTGGTGAAGCCAGGGGACCCTTACCAGAGCCTGCACTGATGTTGTTGGGTTTCCAGTCTCCAAAACTGTGAGCCAAATAAACTTCCTTTCTTTATAAAGTACCCAGCTTCAGATATTTTATTACAGTGACAGAAAACGGACGAATGCACTAATTTAAACATACAAGTCGAGGCTATTTTAGGGCAAATCATTGTAGCAACTGCTGACTAATGACCTCTGAATTCTAACTGCAGGAGAGAGGGAAGAGGGCCGAAGGCAGGAGTCATTAGCTGATGAGGCAGAAGGACTTCGCTCCTACCTGTGATCCGGTTTTCAATCTCGCCCTGCATCTGGAGAGAGTCCACGTAGATGGTGCGGTTCCCGATGAAGCGCGCACAGGCGATACCCCGGTATGGCTGGCAGAACCCATCCTCCTGGTAGTCATCCCTGCTGAGCACAGAGACCCGAAGTACACTGAGAGGAAACAGTTACTGCCCCGGACTTATTTGTTGTTGGTTTTTGGTGTTTATCCAACTGAGTCAAAAATGGCCACGCAATACCATGCACTCGCAGCTTTGTGGCAGAGTTTTTCATCATTGCCAAATCTTAGAAGCAATGAAGATATCCTCAAGTAGGCAAATGGATAGGCTGATAGATCAGACAAAGGACTGTTGTTCAGCTCTAATGAGAAATGAGCTACCAAGTCAAGAAAACACCAGGAGGAAGTTTCAATGACAGGCATGTGAGTCCTGAACTGAGTGAACCTGAAATCTCCATCCTGAGGTGCTCCAGCTCTGCAGCACTCGGAAAAACAAAACTATGGGGATGATAGAAGAACCTAAGGTTCTTCCAGGGGTCAGTGACCCACACCGGTGATCTTAGCTACTCAGGAGCTGGAGATCACAGGATCTCAGCTCAAAGCCAGCTGGGCACACTAATCTGAGAGATTCTATTATCTCCAATTAATCAGTAAAAAGCCAGAAAGGAAGGTGTGGCTCCAAGCCTTGAGGGAAAAAAAAAAAAAGCCAACTGAGAGCATGAGGCCCTGAATTCAAGGTCCAGTATTAGAGTGCACACATGTGCGCGCGCATGCACACACACACACACACACACACACACACACACACAGATTGACAGGTGGGGAGGGAGGGCTAAATACAGGAAACACAAGGAGTCACCAGGGCAGGGAATGACTGTGAATACCTTGTAGGTCCTATAGGGGCAAATGACAAAGCCCATAGCAAGTGAAAGACCTAAAGTAGACCCCCAACTGAGCTCATGACACTCCTAATATCGGTCCACCAATATCATCATATTTGAATACAATAAGAGGAGACTGAGGAGGGTAAAAGGGAACTCTAACTTTCTGTTCAGTTTTTCTGCAAATCTAAAAGGGCTTGGGGGAAAAAGTCTTTCTTTCTTTCTTTCCTTTTGTCTCTTACTTTTTTGGAATCCTTGTCCCTTCCTTTCCCTTCCTCTCCCCTTCCCTCCCTTCATAAGTGTGCCAGTACTGGAGCTTGAACTCAGGGCCTAAAGTTCTTGCCACTTGAGGTTGGCATTCTTCAGCTTGCTCACACCTCCAGTTCCAGCTTTTTGGTGACTAAATGGAGATCCTAGTCCCATAGACTTTTCCGTCTGTGCTGATCAGATCTCAGCCTCCCAAGTAACTAAGTTTAGGTCTGAGCCATGTACGCTTGGCAAGCTTGGCATCTTTAAGAGAGTATGAAGTGCAAGGCAGGTTGTTAAGAGCCATGTCCACAGATCAGGTGCTTATGCATACAGTCGCAAACACATGGAGAATGAAACAACCCTTGATCCACACCAGAGACGTCACATCAGGCCTCTGAAAACAAACTGGGCTTTTATGAGAACAATGCTAATCTGTGATGTTGCATTTTCAACCACAGGATAGAAATCTCTGTAGAGGAGACAAGCAGCACACAAATCTCTCTTCTGCTATATTTCTAGGAAGTGGGAGAGGGTTCCAGGAAGCCTGGCTCCACCCAGAATCTGCAAGATGGGCTGTGCACTTGGCCTGGTGGCTGCTGTGTAGACAGCACATGCAGAAGGGTGTGCAGGGACTCAGGGTGGCAGTCTGTTCTACTTTGTCCCGTAAGAACAGCCTACTGAGGGGAAGGGACATAGCCTCTTCCCAACCCCAGGGATGATGATCTGATATTCTTTTCTCACAGCCTGTTATGGTTTGGCTTCACCAATGTAACCCACCCTGGTTTAATACCCAGATGCACCCTTTGTCTTGTCAAAAGAGATAGGACAGTAGACTACAGCAGGTCTTTCATGGCTAAGGTCTGGTTGGAGGGGGAAGGCACAGCAGTGGGACCAGGCCTCCCAGGATAAGCCTCTGAGAAGCCCCTACCTCTGGAGTTCAATACCTTGTTTCTAGCAAACTTGGAGCCAATCCCACAAGCCTGAGGGCATTTATCTTTCCATCTTGGATGAATGAGGACCATCCCCAAAGGAGATCTGCATTTGATCAATTTACCCAAATGGGTATACTCTCCCTGCCCCCATCCTAGCCCCAAGTGAGCTGTCACAAAGGCCAAGGCTGAATGCCTGGGACAAAAGGCTGTGTGACATTATCTCTTCTACTGTTGGCTTTTCAAGCCTCAGAAGAAAAGCCTTTCTCGAAGGAGAGAACCCAGGTACGTCATAGTATAAAAGTGGAGGCCTGAGGGGGGTTACCATGAGTGGGAACCCTTTTGGAAACCTCACTGACCATATTTCCTTGGGGCCTTCGCATAGGAGCCCAAAGCATGTGTGCTAATAGCATGTGTGGTTAGAGTGTGGGCTCAGCGGGGACTTCTCTTACCCTCTGAGCTGAAGTTAAATGTTGAGCAGACACTGGCCAGTAACTCACATGAATGAAAACTGCCATGAAAGCTGCCTCTGCCCTGGCCCATGCCGACAGCTCCTCAACACGCAGGAAAAAGCAGGACACACATGATTGGTCTAACACCAACTAATGAGCAGAACAAGATTCCGTCCAGTCCATGGTGGTGAACCCCCACAAGGGGGCGCGATTTATCCATTTCCCTTCTAGAAGGGCCAAGGAGAAAGTTCAGGTCTCAAGGCATGATTCTCTTCCGGGGACGGCTGCCAGGCATGGGGCAGGTGGCAGGGAGCTGCAGAGCCGGTCTCATACCAACAGCTCCCCCTTAGCCCACTCAGCAGCCTGGATTTCGAATCTGAACTTTGAGAACTCAATAGAAGCTGAGCATCCGTGACTCACACCTGTAATCCTAGCTACTCAAGAGGCTGAGACTTGAAAGACTATGGTTCAAAGCAGACCTGAGCAGAGAAGTCCACAAAACTCCATCTTTCAAAAACCAACAAAATGCTATACAGGAGACATGGCTCAAAATGGCAGAGCCCCAGATGTGAGCAAGAAAGTCAAGTGGAAGTCTCAGAGTCCAAGCCCCAGTAGCAAAGACAAAACAAAATTTAAAAAAAAAAGGAAAGCAAAACTAAACTAAATAAAAGTGGCTGGAAAAACAGCCTTGCTCAGGCTTTTGAATTTTGAGTACAAAGGTACTGATCTCTTCTTTCAAAAGGAATTACGTTTTGTTTTTACGTGGCATAGCTTGGGAGCTCAAGAAAAGCTGCATACTTGATCATATTGCGACTAAGTTAAGAGAACCTGGCATCTGAAGTTTCCCCAGCAACCTGAGTGATAAGGATGTCCTTATCTCATGCTATGACACCAACATCACGCAAACTCAGTCTGCAAATCTCTTGCCCTTTAAATGGTGCCAGGCATGATCCCAGACCTAATGACACCCACAG
Organism: Dipodomys ordii; assembly: GCF_000151885.1. NCBI lineage: Eukaryota > Metazoa > Chordata > Mammalia > Rodentia > Heteromyidae > Dipodomys > Dipodomys ordii. The sequence goes on from NW_012267309.1 coordinate 1,233,794, forward strand.
AAAAGAAAGGGTTGTGTGGACAAGCAAGTGGCTGTCAAGGAGGGGAAGACAACAAAACTTTGAGCAACAAGATTCATCAGAAAGAGGAGGGGAGAGGGAAAGGGGAGAGGGAGGGGGAGGCAGGGCTGCAGCAAGGAGGAGGAGCTA
>NW_012267309.1:1241630-1276877 GCF_000151885.1 Dipodomys ordii
GGGAAGGGAAGGGAAGGGAGAGAAAAGGCAAACCAAAAGAAGAGAGGAAAGGTGAGCAAATGCAGTCATTATATTCAATGTACATTGTGTAAAATTAAGCTGTGTAACTTGATAGGAAGGGGAAATGGGGGAGAAGGACAGAAGTGGTGACATTAATCACGAAGTATTATACTCATAACCTGAATTATAGAATTGTGAACATGTAACCCTTTTGTACAACTATTTAAGAATAATTTTTTTCAAGCCAGAAGTGCAGGGGTGACTCAAGTACATGAGACTTGAGTGAAACAAAGCCAAGTATGAATGTGAGAAACAACAATAACAAACATATGGAAATCACCAAACGAAAGCATTAAAATATGAAAATTGTAACACTAAATAGATTATAGAGAAAACACCTGCTTATAGGATGGGAGTCAAAGTCAGAGCATTGTCTTGCCTGATGTCAGCTTGGACTGTGGGTCGGGTGAGTTGAACTTTTTGTGCATGTCCATGAGTGACTGAAAAACCCTAATGCTGACTTTTGAGGTTTTAAATAATCTTCAGTAAACAAATGAACTTGCAAATCTAAAACTCACAAGAAAAGGCTGTCTAAAGGGCAATTCAATGGCCACTGCATAAACAGGACAATGCTCCTTCTCACTTATATTAACCAGTGAGACCTAACATAACATTAACTCTCATTACTACTTTACACCCAAGACACTGGTAAGTTCTGATAGTACCTCACACCAGAAACCAGGGTATTGAGAAGCTAGGTTCTGCTAGTGTTCCTTAGCTCAGGAGGAGGGCAATCTGGCCACTCGTGGTAGACAATGGAGGGCACACCTGCAATTCTAGATGTCTGTATTTGTGGGTAAGCACTAACTTTCACTCAGCAGGTGGTACAGGATTAAAACACAGTACTCGTAGGTTTGAGTGCTGAGTGCTATGTATAAGAACATCTATTACTTTCAGGTTGGAAAGCCTCGCTCACTGATCTCCAAAAAAATCTAGTTAAATGTTACTTACAAGATACCTACATAAAAGAGAACACAAAAAGGTTTAGTTTAAGACAGGGAAGGGGTGTGTATGAGGGAACATGATAGTAAAAGAAAGTTCTGGCAAATGCAAATAAAAAGAAAGCAGGTGCAGCTATTTAGTTAAGATTGAGTTCAAAAGGGGTGACTTTGATCAAGAAGCACTAGACACTTAACTAGACATGTTAAATTATAACTCCCCTGTACAGCCTTTTAAAGTTCAGAAAATTGGGGGGAAAAGAAATGGCTGAGTTCAAGGCAAAAAGCATTAAAAGGAACTACAGTCAAACCACACAACAATCAAAAAGATAACCAGCATCTAACCTAGAGATACTTAAGGCCATAAACAATATTAAAAATTAGAAAACACACAAGCCACCTGTAGCTCACTATTGTAATCCTACTCAGGAGGCTGAGATCTGAGGCTATAGATCCAAAGCCAGCCCAGGAGACATTGGATTTTCCAATTTCTTCTTGTTTTTCTCTTCCTTCCTTGCTTCTTTCCTTTCTTTCTTTCTTTCCTCCTTCCTTCCTTCCTTCTTTCCTCTCTCTCTCTCTTTCTTTCCTGCTTCCTATCTTTCTTTCTTTCCTGCTTCCTTTCTTTCTTTCTTTCTTTCTTTCTTTCTTTCTTTCTTTCTTTCTTTCTTTCTTTCTTTCTTTCTTTCTTTCTTTCCTGCTTCCTTTCTTTCTTTCCTCCTTCCTTCCTTCCTTCCTTTCTTTCTTGCTTGCTTGCTTGATTCCTTCCTTCCTTTCTTCAACTGGTTCAGCCTTTTCACTTATGGCTGGCACTCTACTACATGAACCATGCCTCCATACAGGATTTTGCCAGCTGATTGGAGATAAGAATCACACAGACTTTCCTGTCAGAGCTGGCTTATATCCCTTAGATCTCAGCCTCCTGAGTAGTTAGGATTAAGGATTATATGAGTGAGCCACTAGCACTCAGCTACCAATTATTGGTTTTATGACAGTTTTTCTTTACACTAACCATGAAATACATCAGTTTCCCAACAGCAAACAAGCAAATTGTCATCTTTGTTTCAAGTGAAACCCAGCCTTACTTCTAGCAAACTCAGCAAAAATGAATTTTCAGTCATTAAAACTAGGATTTGGACATAACAGAACTTGAAGCATTGAGAAAATGGCTTATGGAAAGCAGATACTTACTGGAAGTTATGATTTGGGCTGTGAGTTGGACCTAAAGAGAGAAAACAATAGGACAAGTTACTATATGTAAGGCAATATATAAAGCACACATGTTCAGATCAGGGGGATGGTAAGCATGGGTGGGGGCGGAGCGTCATCTGTTGCTGGTTGTCCTCTGTCCTGCTCAGGAAGACAAGCCTGAGGCCCTGGAAGCCATGAACAGAGAAGGGTATGCTTGAGTTTATGAGGCTATTTTTTGAGATGCTTTCAGAAGTTTTGCTGTTGCCAGGGGGCATTCATTACCAGACACTCTCCCACAGCTTATATACTATGTGTAACAAGCATGATAATGCCAAACTCTGGGTGGGCACTGGTGGCTCATGCATGTAATCTTACCTACTCAGGAGGCTGAGATCTGAGGATTTTGGTTCAAAGCCAACCTGGGCAGGAATTGTGAAACTCTTACCTCCAATTAACCATTAGAAAACCAGATGTAGAACTGTGGCTCACAAAGAGCTCAAGGACAGTACCCAGGCCCAGAGTTCAAGCCCTGGGACTGACAATAAAACAAAAACCCAAATTTTGCCTCTGCTTTGCCCTCCTGCCCAACTGGGTCAGGCTTACCTGGGCAGAAGTTATATTAGCTTTACAGAACCAAAACTTAGACTGGACAAGTCCACCTGTGAGTTTTCAGGATTAGTCCCAGGCCTGAGCTCAGAACTGTGGGCCTTCCCACAAAACTTGCACCTTGCCACCTGTGTTAGATTACTTTTGTGTGTGTGTATGTGTGTGTATGCTGATACTGGGCCCTAAACTCGGGGCCAAGTCACTGTCCTTTAGCTCTTTCTCTCAAGGCTGGTGATCTACCATATGAGCCACAGCTTCACTTCTGGCTTTTTGTCAGTCAATTGGAGTTAAGTCTCACAGACTTTACTGCATGGGCTAGCTCTGAATTGCAATCCTCAGATTTCAGCCTCCTGCGCAGCTACACTATAAATTTATAGACACTTTCCCCATTTTCCTTTCTCAGTTAATTCATGGTTAACAGATCAAATGTGATCTAGTACACAGTGGGTATGGACTTGGGGAATGGTTATAGATCTCTCCTATAGACCTGTGTGTATTCAGTTTCAAAGAGCAAATGAATCTCTCTCTCCCTCAGTTACTGTGAACATTCCTTTGCTTATCAACATGTTTTGACTGTCTCCACTCACCCAGCCGCACATAGAGGACTCCAGTGGCAGTAATGGTCTTCACCCCATTGGTGGCCACACACTGGTAGTAGCCAGTATCTGTTGTGTCCAGGTCTTGGATTCTTAGTCGAGAGCCATATTCTGTTTTCCGGATAATGATACGCCTGGGTTCCTGCACAACTGGGGCATCATTCTTCAGCCACCGCACACTGGGGGGTGGATTTCCTGCTACTTTACAGTGCAGGATTGCTGTCTGGCCCTGGACAATGGTGATGTTGTTTACAGGCTCCAGAAAATTCAAAAAGTAACCTGCCAAGGAGAAGGGTCCAGAATGAAGAAATTTAATGGGAGAAAGAAAGGAAGGAAGGAAGGGAGGAAAGGAGGAAGAGGGAAGGGGGAAGGGAGGGAGGAAGGGAGGAAGGAAGAAAGGGAGGAAGGGAGGATAGGAGGAAGGGAAGAAGAGAGGGATGGAGGGACGGATGGAGGGGCAGGCCCTAGCACTCCCTGGACTCTTGAATGAACTTCTGTGGGGAGGGTGCTCATTTTGCCCACACATGTTATCAATTCTAGATGCAGGCACTAAGTGTGTCACATTCTAGAATGCTGCTATAGATACTGAGTCTCCCTTCTTGGGGGTAACACAGGTCAGGCTCTGAAGTCTGTGGTCATAACATTTTTGTCAACTAGCTAATGCCTAACTGCTTTATGTAAGTTTCCATTTTATACATATTCAATATATTTTGTTGATTCTATGACATTTAAATTTAGCCTTGGAACACAAGCCTGACTGTGGCTTTTCTCTAATAGAGAAATAGGTTCTCTGGGAGGCCCATTGCAGCCTTCTGCCCATGCATAGTGGATACCTGGGGCTATTGTAAGCAACAAGTACACCAACACAAATCTAGCCAGGCTGTGGTGGCATATGCCTGTAGTTCTAGCTACTCAGGAGACTGAAACCTCAAGATCCCAGTTTGAAGCCAGCCCAGGCAAGAAAGACCATCTCTAATTAACCAGCAAGAAGCTGGAAATGTAGCTGGCTCAAGTGCCAGACTTGAGAGAAAAAGACAAATGAGAGCATGAGCCCTGATTTCAAACTCCAGTACCAGTATCAAAACAATAACAATAACAACAAAACCTCACAAAACTGCAAAAGCAAGGATAGTAAGTAGAGAAGGACATATGTCCACAGTACCCCACAAGCAGAGGGCCACCTGGTTCAAGCTCAGTTGCAATATGTATTCTAGGTTATCTCTGCAAGACTGTGACAGTATCAATAATGCTTTGAGGACTGTAGATACTTATTAATGAATAGGTGAATTTGCATATAAGCTACCTGCAAACAATGAAGTTCAACTGTACTTCCCTTTCCAAATACTACATGTTATCCAAGCTAGTCAATATGGGGTCAGTATCATACTTAAGCAGAAAGCCACAATAAGTAAAGTGTATGGCAAAAAATGTCGTCCAAAGGAACAGAAAGAGGATAGGATAGAGAGGGGGCAGGGGCTGGGTGCTGCCACACATGTCAGGGGCAGCAAAGGCCTCCCTTACTCAAAGGAAGACAAGTCCTTAAAATTCCCCTAGTTAGTTCCTACAAAGGGGGTTGGAAACATTGCTAGTATATGGAGGCTCCAGCAAAGCCATCAGGAACTCTGGGATGGCAACTGGGAGTCAGAGGAATAAGAAAGTCTGGGGGCAGATGAGGAAGAGTGATATATGCATTGTATACAGACTTGTGTTGTACACAAGTACATGTGTATGCATGGACATGTATGTGTACGTGTGGGTATGTGGGTGAATATGTGCATGTGACTGTATATGCACACACACACACACACACACACACATCTGTATAAAGTACAACAGGGTACTCTCAAGATAACATGCAAACTAAAACCTCATCCCTCACAGGGCAAACTAATGTTCAATAAGATTCGATTGTGAGTGGAAAAATTTGTGTTAGCAAAACTGAATGGAACAGTGCCCTCTGAAAATGACTTTAAAATAAAGTCACTGCTATTATTACTTGGGGGATGGGTGCCAGGACCCACTGGGATACCAAAGTCCACAGCTGTTCAAGCCTTATTTATATAACATGGCCCAGTATCTAATCTATGACATCTTTCTATATACTTTAAGTCATCTCTAGGATTTTTCTGTATTACTCAAAATAAGGTACATTCTAAATAAATAGTTGTTATAACATGTCTAGCATTGAGATGAAGTCTAGTGGACACTTCTGCCCAAAATACCTTGGAAAGTCAATCCTCCCAGTCTCAGCCGCTCACATAGCTTAAGATGGCAGGCAGATCCATTGAGGCCAGCTATAGATTGAGAAGTAATTGTGTGAACTTTTCTGTTCTCAGCCTCCAAAGGTAGTTTCTCCATTTCTCCTCTTACTTAACAAACATATTTCAGAAACTAGCTCAAGTACTTTTCATTGACATGTATAGCTCTCATCTCTGTCTCTCTGTCTCTCTCCTCTCTCACACACACACACACCACAAACCAGCTTTTCAATGACTGTTTCTTAGTTGTTAGCTATGCTCTGTTTTTAAGTCATCAATGATGACTTGATATTGCTGACTTGATTTTTCTTTTTCCTGATCCTGGGACTTAGACTAGGGGCCTATGTGCTTTCCTGAGCTTCTTTTTGCTCAAGGATAGTTAGTACTGAACCACTTGAGCCACAGTTTCACTTGTGCCTTTTTAGTAGTTTGAGATATTAAAAAAAAAAAAAAAAAGCTCAACAAACTTTTCTGCCCAGGCTGGCTTTGAATTGTAATTTTCAGATCTCAACTTCCTGAGCCACCAACCCTTGGCCTATTGTTGACTTTTACTACTAGGGATCTTGAAATCTTCCAACTTTTTATACATTCATTCACCACCAATACATCCTGCATCTTTCGCCTTTCTCCTAGGTTAAGCTGAACTCATCCTGATTCACATTTGTTCTTGGATAATGGACTGAGCCTGTAAACACTCTTAGGCTGGGTCTAAAGCTATCTATTACTTCCATCTTGAAGGATAGTTTAGCTGGGTATAGAATTCCAGACAATTCTTGTCTCCTGACTTCTCTGTTGAAAATCTTGCCCATGACTGTTCCTTTGCAGGTAGTTTAAACTTCTTTGTAGGTTACTATTCCCCGCCATCCCTCCTTGTTGGTCCTGGAGCTCAAACTCTGGGCTTGGGTGCTGACCTGAGCTCCTTTTTGCTCAAGGCTAGCACTCTATCACTTGAGCCACAGTGCCATTTCCAGCTTCTTTTGTGATTAACTGGAGATGGGAGTCTCACAGACTTTCCTGCCCCAGCTGACTTCAAATCAGGGTCCACAGATCTCAGCTTCCTAAGTAGCTAGGATTTTAGGCATGAGCCTCTGGTGCCCAGTGTAGGCTATTTTCAATACATTCCCTTTGTTATTGTAATTCTGAAGCCTCTATTGATAAAGATGGGATTATTTTATTTTACCCTCCCCAGAAATCAGTGCTTTTCTTTACATTGAGAACACTCTATCAGATCAGTAAAATACCTATCAAAATGCCTTTTTCCATTATTTCTTCTGTAAACTCTTCCTTTAGATAGATGCTAATAGTCTTGATCTGATTCCTTACACTGTCCACCTACTTTTTATTTTATTTATTTATTTATTTTTGTCGGTCATGGGGCTTGCAATCTGGGCCAGGCACTATCCCTGAGCCCTTCAGCTCAAGGTAAACACTCTATCACTTGAGCCATAGCACCACTTCTGATTTTCTGGTGTTAATTGGAGATAAGAGTCTCACGGACTTTCCTGCCCAGGCTGGCTTTGAACCACGATCCTCAGATCACAGCTTCCTGAGTGGCTAGGATTACAGGCATGAGCCACCAGTGCCCAGCTGTCCATCTACTTTTTATATCCAGTCCCTTTCTATCTTTAGTTGTTTGTCATCTGCTCTGCAAATCTCTATAGTCCCGCACCATAACCATGATTTTATTTTCTAGAAGGTCTGCTTTGTTCTTTCAAGTTTACCATTGCTTTTTTTTTTCTGTGCAGTTTTCCTTTTTTATGAGGGGGGGGGTCGGTCATGGGCCTTGAACTCTGGGCTTGGGCACTGTTCCTGCACTCTTCAGCTCAAGGTGAGGTGCTCTACCACTTGATCCACAGTGCCACTTCCATTTTTCTAGTTTATTGAAAATAAGAGTCTCATGGACTTTCCTGCCTGGGTTGGCTTTGAATCGTGATCCTCAGATCTCAGCCTCCCGAGTAGCCAGGATTATAGGTGTGAGCCACCAGTGCCTGGCCAGTTTTCCCCTTTTTTGCTGTATTTATTTATTTGTTTGTTTGTTTTACTGGTATTGCAGGTTGAGCTCCAGGCCTGGGTACTGTCAATTAGCTTTTTCACTACAGGATGACATTCTATGACTTGAGCTACACTTCCAGCTTTTTGGTTGTTAATTGGACGTAAGAGTCTCATGAACATTCCTTCCTGGGTTGGCTTTGAACCTCAGTCCTCAGATTTCAGCCTCTTGAGGAGCTAGAGTTACAGGCATGAGCCACCAGCAGCCATTATCTGTGTGTGGTTTCATTCCCTTCTTTTGATTTAGCCCTCAGGCTTCATTGTTTACTGCTTGCCAATCATCTTGTGCTTCTCTGTGAGTGCTTTGTAATTTTTCATTGTAGGGCTGGTTTTCCTGGGGAAAATCCCTTGAAAACTGGGTTCCTCTGGCAGACAATGAAAGTTTTATTTTAACTTTCTGCCTTGGGATTTCCCACAACATTCTAGCAACTGAACTCTAGTTTCCAGAGGTGAAGGCACTAAAAAAAGGCCCTAGTTAGATTTCTTATGAGTAAGATTTTTGAGGCATTTCCCATCCGAAGTTAGGGTCAAGTCAAGCTCTATTCTCACCTTCCTGGGCAAACAGGGCAATGTTCTCAAGCCTCAAATCTCCCATCTTCTAGCTTTGTATAGGCTTGTTCATAAGACCTCAGCTCTGTGGACCCCATGGGTTCAATGTCAAAGCCTAAGACTCTGAATGAGCCTACATCATAGTATCTGCAGCAGCAAAGAGATTGCAGAGTCTTACATTAAGGTAAAAAAAGTAAATTCCTTTGTATCCTTAAAAACAAACATGATGTTTTATTTCTTCTTGAGAAAAACTTACTCTATCCAATATTTGACTTAATATTGTAAGGTACGTATTTACTCTCAATCAAGATTTTCCTACTGTTTTTGTTTGTTTTGGTGACAGTATTGGATCTGAGAGCTGTCCCTAAGCTTTTTTGCTTAAAGCTATCTCTCTATCACTAGAGCCACAGCTCCACTTGCAGCTTTTTGGTGGTCTATTGGAGAAGAGTCTTAGACTTTCCTACCCAGGCTGGCTTCAAACTTTGATCCTTAGATCTCAGCTGCCTGGTAGCTAGGATTATAGGCATAAGTACTGGTACCCAGAAGGACATACCCATTTCTGAATATGCTCTTTAACATAGCACTTATATTTTGAGAGTAATCCAATGCCAAAGCTTTGGAGGATTCCCTGTCTCAAGGTGCCCTTTTGTAGTGCATCTACATCTTCCTGTTGTCTCCCCACTCTGGAACCCACCCCACTATTTATGTGGGCAAGTCCATGCCCTTACTACATGACAGCTACAAAATCTAACTCTGTCTTCCATAGATTCCCCCCTCCCTGAGGACCCCAAGAAAGCAAGCTATTCTCCAGGCTACCTCTCAAGTGTTCTCTGCTCAGGGTTGCTACTCAAAACTGTTTCCATTCTCTCCCCCTGCCTTCTGGGCAATTCTCCATCTCTCTTACAAGTTCACAAAAGCATGTCTTTTGATAATGTTTTATTGAGCATGTGTACGTAATTGCCATGAAAGGGCTGCCAAATTAATTTGGTCCACCCTCAATCGCTGCCTTCGTCAATTCTCTGGAGATCCAACAAGAAAGCTCTCTGAAGATGGAACATAATAGTCTTCTCTCTTTTTGTTTAATTTACAGCCAGCCATGTCACCTCTCTCTTGGCTTCATTTCCCTTATGTGCAAAATATGGGATTTATACTAATCATTGTCTAAGTTCCCTTTTTAGCTCATACACACAAAAAATTCCATTAAAGCTGCCCCAAACCTCTTCAGAAAACTAACAGGCTGCAAGGAGTCATGCATGGCTGATGTGTAGAGTTCCACTAACATGAACCACTCAGGTCTCCATTTATTAGGAGCAAAAGCCTTTTAATTCACCCAACTGAGTTTTCCTTCTGCTCAGCAATGCAACTTTAGCAGCTGATGCTGATAGTCCCTAGTGCCCTGGCCAGCTCTGTGCAGCCCTAAGCTCAAGACAACACAGCTGAGTCCAAACATTAAAACACCCCAGAGGCAAAGGTAATTCCATCACCAAGAACACTACCCTCCTGCACAATCAAGGTTAGATCAATGATTAATGACTTTTATATCCCAACTGATTGCCCGAGTAGTCACTCATGTGGTCAAATTACTTAGGTGTTTGAAGATCTGCTTATTTACCAGACCAGGCTGACTAGTCTAGGAAGGAGATAAAGAAAGCCTTATGTGTAGGGGTCACAAGGTCACAGGGCTTTGACTGGTGGGAAATAAAACAGATGAATTTCCTGGAAAAGCAAGTGAAAAGGAGAACTCAAGAACTGAAAGAAAGATATAAAGCTGCTCTTCCCAGGAGAAAATATTTACAGGTTAATAAATCAGCCAGAGACAGAAAGCTCATGCTTCAGTTCAGGCTCTCCCACCGAGCTGTCCAGTGGTCTGCCCAGAAAACAAGAGGACGGAAAGGATAGGGATCAGAGAAACTCAGGAAATTGAGGAAAATAAAAAGCAAAGGGACAAAACTGATGGAGAGAACTAAATTATATATATATATACACACACACACACACACACACACACATATATACACATATATATGGGCATGTGCAGGGTGATATGCATATATATATATATAAACATATTAACTCAAGTATGGTGTATTATGCAGGGAAGGATTCCAATGATGTAACTCCACTGAACAGCTAACTTACAGTTTAACAAAATGAATACCAGAAAGCTGGAACATGTGTTATTCAGGGGTGGGGCTTAGGTCAAGAGGAGGAGCATAGATGAATGGAGAGAGGAAGGGTAGGTGAATACAATATGAATGTATATATGAAGATAGAAGTAGGTAATTGAGGGGAATGGGTAGGCTTGGGAGAGATGAGGAAAATGATGAAAGGGGTGACACTGATTAAGATGCATTATACTTATAAACTGATTTGTTGAATGGCAACTCTTTTGTATAACTACTTAAAATAATAAAAATATGATTTTTTAAAGATGCATCGTATTCACAAGCTGATATGTTGAATTGAAATGCCACTGAATAGCTACTTCAAAATAGTAATTGTTAAAAAGTGATGGAGAGAAATACCTAAGAGCATTTGTACTTTCATGGGACAAAATATGTTTCCTAACTTTAAAGCCATGGCCCCCAGACAGTGAATTTGACCTTACTTGGAAAGAGGGTCAGTGCAGATGTGATCAAATGAAGGTGGTCAGCCTTGATGAGAGTGGATCCTAAACCAATGACTGGGGCCTTATGGACAGAGGTGAATTTGGACACAGATATATAGAAGTAAGACAGCAGTGTGAAGAAGGAAGTAGAGACTGCAGTGATGCTCCCACAAGCCAAGAGCACCAACGTTGCCTGCAAACTCTGAAGCTCAAAGAGACATGGGACAAATTCTCCTTTGAAGAAATCAGCCTTGCCCACATCTTGATTTTGGACTTCCAACCTCCAGAACTATGAAGAAAGCACATTCTTGCTGGAACAAGGTGCCTGTTGTGAGAAAAATAACCAGAGAGGTACAGAGCCTGAAGATGAAGGAAGAAGATGAAGGAGACAGCCCCACAAACTACACACCCACACACTCACCAAGAGACTGGGAAACATGCACAGGAACAGACAGGTTAGGTACTAAACCAACAATAGAGGAAGAATTCCTGCTAAGTCACTTGAAGTAAGAACAACATCCAACTACCATCCTTATTGTCCAGACAAGTGGGAGCCAGTGGCTAGCTGTTAATGATTTTATCAGTTGAAGTAAAAACTATTGGAACAATGAAGTTCTCTTTAGCTCATATTTTGACTCATTTTCTGGCCACTTCTGGCCACTCGAATGGCCTTCCATCCCCACCAACTATTCAAAGGGGAGGTACCATGAGCCCAAGAGTGGTAGGTACTAGACCTTCATACTGAGATGGTTCCAGTATTAGAACTTGGGACAGAGCACCCCAAAATATGTCTGTAGAATACCAAAACATGCCACCATGAAATACCTTTCTGTGGCATATTGAGAGCTAGTTATTCAGAGAAATTGCAGACCAAGGAGTAGCCCTGAAAAGATGTGCTTTGGTAAAAGCAATTTCGTCTCTGAAGTATTTATAAAGTACAATCCTACACCAAAAAGACATTTCAATCAATGGCAGACAGAGAGACTTCATAAGATCACATTGCCTGGTAACAACTCAGCCATCTCAGCTCCTGCAAGCACAATCTAGGATGTAAAAATCACCTAAAGCTATACTACTCAGATGAACCAAGATTGTGTCAGAGACAACTTTATTTTCTGCGAGCAGAAAGGCCACCTCAAAGCATGATACTTAGGTGCATTGATATGGTAAACTTAGAGCACTTGGAGACAATGGTTGTCCACTCTGGCTTCTTTTGAGCTCCTTTATCTGTGAGGATAGTCCTCAAACATGACTCTCCTTGACTGAGATTCTAACCAGACAAGATGCCCTTGATCATGGGACAGGGGATGGAGGCTGACACCAGATGGAACTAATGGTCACTCTTCCTTCTGATGGTGTGTTCATCTTTCTCATATTGGCTTGCTCTTCTCCAAATGCCTTTCTATACCCTGTGAAGAGGTAAATGAGCTACATCCTGCTGGGGTCCAGAATACACATGAGGTCCTTGTGGTATAATAATACATCTGTATTATTTTTCTCTAACTAGCCTACCTTATGTTGGTTTAATTGATAACCCAGTGATAAAACCTACCCAGGTGGAGAAAGCCATCCCTACCCCTGTGCCAAGACCTAGCACTTGGTGGGCTTCATTGAATACCTGCTGAGTAATCCTTGACTCAGTTCAGGAACCATGTTCTCCCAAAAGCTTCCCCAGCCCTTACGGGCCCCAACTACAGTACAGTACTCCCCAGGCTATTTTATATGTCTTATTTCTGACCTCCAGAGCAGACTCAAACTCATTCCATTATAGGACAGTCTGCTGCAGGGAACACCAGCACCAAGGTGTCTTTAGTTCACACTTTGACTCATTTTCTGGCCACTGGAATGGCCCTCCACCCCCACCACCTATTCAAAGGGGCAGTACCATGAGCCCAAGAGAGGCAGGAACTGTACCCTCATACTGAGATGGCTCCAGTATTAGAACTTGGGACAGAGCACCCCAAAATATGTCTGTAGAATACCATTGTCACTATTCTACCCTGCATGGCTTTATTTATATTTATGGGCCCTCCTGGGTCTGATAAACCTCATTATTGCCTGTTTGTGTTTCTCCCCCCATTGCCTAGATTTGAACATAGGGCCTCAGATAGTGCTGTACCATTTGAGCCACACCTTCAGCTGGCTTTCTTGCTAGATATTTTCGAGATAAGAGTCATACTTTTCTACATGGGATGGCTTGACCCATAATACTCTAGATCTTGGCCACCTGAGTAGCTAGAATTACAGGCATGAGCCACCAGCACTTGGCTTGTGTTCAAGCTAAAAGAATTCTGAGGATAGTTACATCTATCTGGCTGGAGGGGAATAGTCCTCAGTGCCCCTCACCCTGGGTCAACCCCAAGCCCTTGGTACCTAAGCCCACCTCAGATTTTTCATAATGTGGGTGGACACCTCTTCAGCTTTGGCCTGGGCAATTGGTAGTATTCTGTTCTAGGAAGTGCCCTATTCCAAGGAGACAGCCAGTCCACAACAAAAATCTCAAGGACTAACGTGCATCATGACTATGTTGTAGATGAAGAAAATGGAGCTTGAAAAGTCTAGGCGACTGGCCAGGCTCAGCTCAGTGTGGGGGGTCCAGCCGCAAACCTGGAAGCAGAGGCCAAGTCTAAGTTAACTACACAGAGGACAGACGTCAAGCTGACAGCTTGCCATCAGGATTTTACTCTATGACTCTATGGTAAAACTTAGAAATCATAAGTACATTCCTGTGTATGTGTGTGTGCACACATGCACATGCATATGCACACACACACACACACACACACACACACACACACACACACACACTCACTCACTCACTCAAAGACTTCAGCAAGAACCAGAAACACCTACAATGTATTTGCTCATTGATCCACATGACCTACATGAATCAAGAAACCCACACTTAGTAAACACAGAGCAACAGGCATTGTCTCCATGACAACTAGTGCCTTGTGTTTTCTTTCCAAAGAAATTTTGGATCAGCACGGCAGCATAGCCCACCACAAACAGGAGCAGCAGCCTAGTAAGCACAGGGTGAGTAAGGCATGCGCCCCTCATCCCTGTGATTTAGAATTCACTTGAGATCATCTATAACTGCCACCTATCCTCGCTTGGGCAACATTAGAACCTCTTCTTCTGGACTCAGTGTAGACAGGAACTGCCCTCCCAAAGCACATGCACAATGTCCATCCTGGTTGAGCAAGAACACAGAAGGCCACCAGATGGGCAAGCCCAGCTCTACTCCACCCTGAAGTCCAGAAATTATCCACTTCCCACAAACATTCCAAAGTACTGATTTTATAGAACATGAGCCGCATTACCCATGCATTTAAAATACAGCCTTGGAACAAAAGAGCAAATGGTTTCTAGGTGAAATGAAGGCTTTTGTAAGTAATGTAATAGTAATAAATGGAACATATGAATGCATACATATAGTGATGTCTGATAGAACAGGGAGCACAAAATTCCAAGCATTTATTCATGTATTAACTATGCTATAACTGGTGTCCTAAAACTGCTTCAGTCCTGATGATAACACTCTGCTATGTGGAAATTCATAGCAAACATTTCATCTGTAAACCAACATGCTTGGTGGTCACTTCCTCGTCTTCATAGGCTGTGTGCTCTGAAACCTTCCCTTACCTACCTCTTTCTCTGCTCCTCACCCTAGGTAAGTCAGAGAAGCAGCCCTTGAATCTGCAGGAGACTGATTCTAGGACCCACCACAGATGCTCAAATCAAGTTCCTTCCATAAAACGTCATCATATCTGTATCTAACCCAAGTACATACTCCTGTGTACTATCTCTCAATAACTTGAAACACCTAACGGTGCAAATACTACTACCATTGTTATACTGTATTGCTTAGGGAATGCCAAGTGTGGAGAGAGTTTATACTTGTTCAGTATGACACATTTAAAAAATATTTTCAATATATAGTTGATTGAATCCCTGGATTTGAAGCCCACAAATATGTGAGGCCAGTGGCCTATGTTATGTGCTAAATAGTAGCATAGGAGTGTAATACTGATAGCTATATCCCAGTAACTTAGGAGGCAGAGATCCGAAACTCATGGTTCAAAGCCAGCCTAAGCAGAAATGACCATGAAACTTTCATCTCCAATTAACTCTCAAAAAGCCAGAAATGATAGACCACAACCCTTAAGCAAAGAAGGCAAGGAAGAGTGCAAAGCCCTGGCGCCAAAATAAGTAAATAAGCAAATAAATATTGTCACAGTACACATTAGAACAAAACCACTGTATACCTAACTGTCAGATTTTACTTTCTTGGGACCAAGGCAAACTTTCCTGGTCACAACAGATAGACTGACCCAAAGGTTGATTTTTACCTGCTTGTAGTTTAGAGACGTCTGCATATCACAAATAATGACTAAAGAAAATGCTAATACAATTTGCTCAGCTATTTACTTATATATCTAGTTTGAACTACATGTGGCAAAGAGCTGCAGTCCAGTAAGTTGAGAGAGAAGTACTGAGTGTGGGATTGGTCAGGCTAAGTCCTCCCTTCCCTGATTGGTATACAGTTTGAGATTGGAAAGGAAGGAGAAAGGAAGAGTGTAGTGAGTTGTCTTTTGCACAAAGCCATCACCTAGGACACACACACACACACACACACACACACACACACACACTATAGAATCAGAAAGTCAGATTGAGGGAAGAGCTAAAATCCTAGAGCTACAGAGTCTCCTGGGAGGCAGTTTACTGTAGATCCTCAAGGGTCTGAAGTCTTGACACTGGGAAACTCAGGGATCCACCAGTAATCATAATTCTAAGAGTTAGAATGGCACCAGCATCAGCCACTACTTCCAGGTGCTGGCTTGTGAGCTAAGAAGCAAGATCTTTCATCCCTCCGATCTGGAGCCTGGGCCAGAACACTATCTCCCCCAAAACCAGCCTACAGCATGATAACACCACCTTCCTATCTTCCTGCAAGCTGATCATGTAGTATGTTCATTCAGCCATATTGTCATTGCAAGGATGCGTCGTAGCACGTACACACGCTTGCTCCTTTCCAGGGTGGCTTGACAGGTTGTCTTCTGCAATCAGCGTTTCTGTGCCCTGGGGAAGCCCTTAGGCAAGCCTCCAAACTCTGATTAAAAACTTCTCCCAGCCCTGCAAAAGGACTGATGTACACACATGCATTTTAACCCAATCATTTGTAGGTTACCAGAAGGGAAAAAAAGGGCAAGAAGCAATCAAGTCCCAGATAAGCAAAGAAACTATCAAAGGGGAAGCCTTATAAAATGCCGGGAGCTTGAAGCTGGATGAGACTAAAAATTTCTATAAAATTTTTGATATTTTTCTTCACTAAGGTAAGTAAATGCCACTTCTGTTAGGTGAGTCCTAGATGTCTTGCTTCTCTGTGCTACTCCTGATCACTAAATTTATATATATATATATATATATATATATATATATATATATATATATATCCTTCTTCCTGCCACACGGTTCTATCCCTACAGGGAAGCCCCACATCCTTTAGCTCACCCTGGAGCTGAGAAGTTCGTAATATACTCTATTTTCAAGTAAGTATCAGAGTTGTACAGATGGTTGTGAGCAGAATTTTACACTGTTACTGTGACCACGTGGCCCTCGGCTCCACCCCTAGCCTTCCTCCAATGCTGTCTTCTCACTGAGGGAATTCAAGCCTCTCATGTTCCAGGCCAGGCACCTTCAAAAAACACCCATAAAACACAAATTTTCCTGTGCCTAAAAAGCAGTGCATAATGTGTTCCAGGACTGCCAGACAGGACTTCCTGTGAGCTAGAATGTTCTAAAACTGTGCTACCTATCCTGGGAGCCAGCAGCCATATCAAAATGTAACTTACAGGACAGAGGAACTGAATCTTTAATTGTTTTGTTTGTTTATTTATGCCAGTTCTGGGACTTGAACTCAGGGCCCTGTGCTTTCCCTTGGCAATTGTGTTCAAGGCACTTCACTTCTGCCTTTCTATTCCTAATTGGAGAAAAGAGTCTCAGGTGCTGAGATCCTGAGGTCTCAGCCTCCTGAGTAGTTAGGATTACAGATGTGAGTCACCAGAGCCTGAATCTGAATTTTATTTTAACTGACAAACTTAAAGAGCTACATTTAGTTGGTGGCTAGTGTCTTGAGGAACATAGGTCAGCCTCTACTGATTTCTATGACCACCATCCAATACTCCAGACTACTTCCCTTCAGCACCCAGTTCCTCAGGCCCTTTTCCCTAATAGGCTACACACATTTCCATAACTGCTTTACCAGACAATGTCTGTACTTCAGATCTCAGCACAAATCAGGATGCCACCTTTTCTTCCTGCTCCCTACAAACTGGCTCCTTCCTTCAGGCTAATCACCATTAAATAAAATCATATTAACCTAATAGTTTCCCCTCAAATTGCCAGGTCTCTCCCGTCACACAAAGCAGAGGACATGCTCAGTCACCACGGAGGAATGACCAGTATCTATAGGCCATCTGCAGGCTTGTGGAATGAGATGGGCATCCAATCCTCAAAAACACTGATATGATAATTCTAGCTACTCAGGAGGCTGTTTGTTATCTGATGATCGTGCTTTGAAGCTAACCTGAACAGGAAGGTCTTTGAGACTCTTATTTCCACTAAATTTCCAGAAAACCCAGAAATGGATCTGTGTTGCTAGTCTTGAGCAAAAGAAGCTTTGGGCGCCCAGGTCCTGAGTTCTAGGATCAGTACCCCAAAAACTTACCACTGATGGCTCTAGTCTGTAATTCAAACTAATCTGAAGTCGGAGAGGCAGAAGATTAATGCTCAAAGCTAGCACGCAGGGGAGGGGCAGGGGAGGGGAGGAGGAGGGAGCGCTTAGCCTAGGTAGTAGAGTACCAACCAAGCAAGTAAGGTGAGAAACTATGAGGCCCTGAGTTCAAAGCCTAGTATCAGAAGAAAACACAAAAACAAAACAGAAAACAAAACTATTGCCAGGAGCTGATAGCTCATGCCTGTAAATCTTAGCTTCTCAGAAGATTGAGATGAGGATCTTGGTTTAAAGGCAACTTGGGCAGAAAAGTCCATGTGACTATCTGCAACTAACCAGCAAAAATCTGAAGTGGAGGTATGGCTCAAGTGGCAGAGACTCAGCCTTAAGAGACAAAGTAAAGCAAGAGTGCGAGGTCCTGAGTTGAAGCTCCAGTAGTAGCACAACAACAAAACAACAAATTTAACTGTCCTTTCTCAGGAAATGTGTGTCTGAGGCTGCTCATGAAGCCATCAGCTCACACACATCAAGTGATGCTCCCACAGACATAGAGCAGAACCACTAGATGTGCCCAGCATTCTTCTCCTAATAAAGCTACCATTGTATACATAGCAGATCTGTAAAGAGCAACACAGTCAGTACATATGGGCTGAAAAGGGAGTAAGTAACATGTGCTCATCAACATCTTAGAGAGGACAAAAGCCTCTCCAAGAAGTCTCTGAATGCCAGGCACCAATGGTACATCTCACCTGAATAGGCCTGGGTTGGAGTACAGCTCATTGGTAGAACACACACCCCTGGATTCCACCCCAGCACCCCAATGCAAAACAAGCCAAGTATGAGTGGCTCACACCTATAATCCTAGTTACTCAGGAGGCTGAGATCTGAGAATCCCAGTTCAAAGTCACAGCAAAAAGCCAGAAGCAGAGGTATGGCCTTGGGTGGAAAAAGTCAAGTTAGAGTATGAGGCCCTGAATTCAAGCCTTAGTACTGACACAAAAAACAAAACAGCGCAGCTGGCCTTGTGCAGACAGCAAGCACTGGCTATGGCTGTGGTGCTATGTTTTGAGTATGTCATTCAAATTTCATGGTGTGGAAACTGAACTCCCAAAGTCACACGTGGATAGCACGGAAGTGAGACCTTGGGAGTCATTAAGGTTAAATGAGGTCAAGGAGGTGAGGACCCCCTGATGGCTCTGGTGATTTTATACAAAGAGGAAGAGACCTGATCTGGCACAGCTCTATCTCAGCACATGAGGCCCTCACCAAGTTATGATGTAGCAAGAAGATATCACCAGATACCAGCTCTAAGCTCTTGGACTTCCAACCTCCACAACCATAAGCCAAAGAAACCTTTACTTGTCATAAATCACCTAATCTGTGGTAGGAAGAAAAAGTAGACAAAGATATAAGAAGCATCATGCCAAGAAACCCTGTCAGGACATAAAGTGACACCTTAAGTTGCTAGATCAATGTCAGTCATAACTGCTCTAACACTCAGGAGACATAGCCTTGGCAGGGACCTAGAAGTAAACAGGCAACTGAAGCAAAACAGCAGTTCCTAAAGGTTCCATAGGCTTAGAAACCACTGCAGAGCCAGGTACTCAGACCTGTAATCCTAGCTGTTTAGGAGGCTGAGATCTGAAGATCTCAGTTCAAAGCTAGACAAGGCAGAAAAGCTCATGAGTCTTTATCTTCAACAAACCAGCAGAAACGTTTGACTGGAGGCATGTCTTAAGTGGCAGAATATCAGCAGTGATTGAAAAAGCACCAAAGAGAGAGAGGGAGAGGGAAAAGGGAAAGGGAGAAGAGACAGGCTAACTGCTGTGGAGTTCAGCACCAGCTATGGAGAGAACAGAATAAATTGACTCTGCCAGAAAGTGACTGGCCCAAGCATCTGTGGCCCTCCATGATCTCCATGGAGGAGGTAACTGGGCTTAGCCGAGGCTCAAAGGAGTTTCCTGTCAGTCCCTCATGTGAGGATAGTAAGAATGCATACAAGGGCCCCCTCAAGGAGCCAACTATACCAGTTCCTTTATCTTGGGCTTCTGGCCTTCAGAACTAGGAAAATATAAATGCTTCCTATTCCAATCACCCAGTGTATGGGATTTCATCATGCTGGCCCATGCTGACTGAGACAACTTAGAAATACACACTGACCGTGTGCAAACTGGAACAGGTGGCACTTCCTCATGTGGTTGGTCCACATCTGCCCAGCTTGGCTTAGCTTGCTCTATCAACTCTGCCCTTAGGGAGTAATTAGCCAGTAGGACATGATAGAAAGAGTGCACTCCCAGAGTGGAGGAGAGACCTGGCCACCTCACATACCTTCACACCTCTGGACTATTTCATTGAGAAGAAGAAATAAGACTGGTGCTTACCAACAGGTACTTAGTGGCTAAGAAAAGAGGCTCCACTCAGGCCTTTATCAGCCACCTCTGACAAGTCCTTCTGACAAGTCCCAATCAACACCCAATACCCCAGCCACCGTGAAGAGACACAGGAAGCTGGGGAGGGGAATCATCCTCAGGTCCATAGACAGAGGGCTACATTGTCCAACCCACCAACCATGAGATTAAGAAGGTCCAGCCCTAAGAGGCAAATCATGTGACATGACAAGTCTGGAAATATGAAAAGAGCATCTGCTCTTCCCAGCTTACCTTTCAGAGTAGGACTGGGACTGTCCTGTCCATCGGGTTGTCCTAAAGGGTCATTTGGATCTGGAACCTCCACTTCACCTGGGAAAAGAACACAGGTATACATCAGACAAACCCTCACTTCAGAAACCTATAATTTGTGTCTCAGGAAAAGACAAAGGTATTTGGACAAAATTTCTCACTGTTTGCAATAAACAAGGAGGGACTAGGTATTACGACAACTTGTCCAGGGGTTACTTTCTTTCCTGCCTTCCTTTTTATTTTGGCTAGAAATTTAACCCAGGACTTTAAGTATATTACTCAAGTTCTTTACTACTGAACACTGAAACAGAAACGTTTCTATGACTTTAAAAAACATAGTAGTATAACCAATGTCTGATTTAATTGTGGCCATGCTGTTGGAAGCACGTTTACTGTTCTGTGACAGTCGGCTAAGATTAATTCATTAGTGAAGACAGAAAAAAGAGTTCATGAATCTAACAGAGCCTAAGTGTGCCACTAAATGAAAAAATGAGCATTCCCCTTAGCTTCCTAGTTTCCACAAATAATCACACGTCTTTGAGATCCACTCATAAAAAGCATTTCAAGGAGTTTCACAATAAGGAGCATCTCATACTGTAAAGACCCTCCTTCCCTCCCTCCTTCCCTCCCTCCCTCTCTTCCTTCCTTTCTCTTTCTTTGGGTCTGGTCATGGGGCCTGAACTCTGGGCCTGGGCCTGGGAGCTGTCCCTCAGCTCTTCAGCTCAAGGATAGTGCTCTACCACTTGAGCCACAGAACCACTTCGGCTTTTTTCTTTTTTTACTTATGTGGTACTGAGGAATCAAACACAGGTCCTCATGCATGCAAGGCAAGCGCTCTACCACTGAGCCACCTTCCCAGCCCCTCTTCCTCTCTTTCTCTCTCTCTCTCATACCTGAGGTTTAAGCACAGGGTCTGGGCACTGTCCCTTAGCTTTTTCACTCAAGGTTGGCACCACTTGAACCACCTCTCCACTTCTGGCTTTTTGTTGGTTATTTGGAGATAAAGACTCTCCTGGACTTTCCTACTCTGGGCTGGCTTTGTACCATAATCCTCAGATCTCAGCCTCCTGAGTGGCAAAATCTTTATTTTTTAAATCTCTCCCATACCTTTCTTGGGCAACCACACCACCCTCCCTTGGACAAATAGATGCATGAAATATAGTACTACAACACTTGAGGGCTAGTGGTCCTATCACTAAAACCAAGATGGTACATCAGCTACACAAAGCAGTCAACAAATTGCTGCTGCAAAATTAAAGATTCTCTAAAATCTAAGGCGGAATTTTTTTATTTTGTTTTTGTGCCCATCCTGGGGCTTGAACACAGGATCTGGACACTAGGTCTTAATTTTTTTGATTAAGGCTAAGCTACATCTCTACTTTTAACATTTTGGTGGTTATCTGGGGAAGAATTTCATGGACTTTTCTGCCCTGATCTGGCTTTGAACAATGATCCTCAAAAAATCAGCTTTCTGAGTAGCTGGAATTACAGGCATGAGCCACCAGCACCTAACATAGGATCTGAAGTTTTAAATTGACATATTACAAAAGAAACAAAAATCAAATCCCAGTGCATGTACTAAGCAGCAAAATGGAGTGTTAGCTATTCCCCTAATGCTGACAAGGTCACAGTGACTTTGCATAAATGGGCCAGGCTCTGCTTCCTCTCCTCCCAGACCTGCCCAGACTGGCAACGTCTCCACTTCTGAATTGGAAGCTGACTAAGATGAGTCTGCAAATCGTTCCCCCCATGGAATTGGGACAACAGGCTTGTATTTCTTCAGGGTGTGTATTTATATGACTTTTTCACACTATTTGTCGATTCCTAAGCAGTTAATAATTCTTATGCCTCCTCTTTTCAATATGTGTATATGTAAATACAGTACAAGTGTGTTTGATTTCGTGCCAATTTAAAATGTCAACTGTATGACTAGATTTTCCTAAATGAATATCCTGTACCAGCAAGAAGAGTAGAAGGCTGGATGGAAGTGTGACTATCAGAACATAAAATGGCTTGGTCAGTTGGTGCTGTCAGTACACAGCTCACGTGGGCTCCACACATGGAACAGGACATTTGTGGAGCAGCATGGGAAGTAAGAGCTGTTCCCCAGAGTACCCAGGAGTTTGGCTGTGAGACACAGGCAGAACGACTTGTCTGGTGGAGCAACATCCCTGACCTACCCTGTTGCAGAGTCACTGTTCCTACTGCACAGTCACAACCCAACAACCTACTTGGCAACCATTGTTGCTGCACCTAGTAATATCTCCTCTGCGCTTATGCTGAGTAAGCAGTCTCCTTATCTTCAGAATTGCTTTCTGTCAACCAAGGTACAAACATATGACATGGAACATTACAGAACGCGTAAACTTTAAATTGTGTGTAGTTCTGAGTAATGTGATGAGTTCGTGAGTCATCCACTCAGATGCAAACCACTGCTTGGTCCGGAATATCCATGCTGTATGCCCTGCCTGACCATTGGTCACATAGCAGTGATCTTCATTATCAGACTGACTATACAGTGACATGTTTCTTGTGTTCAAGTAGCCGCTAAGTAGTAGTCTAATGTCACATTTCAGTGTCCTTGCCATTCACCTTTCTCATCTCCTCATGCATGAGTTGTATCAATTCACATCATCTCAAGAGGTACTCAGGGTGAGTGCAATATAATAAAGTACTTTGAAAGAAAGAGAAAAGACTAGAGTCACATAATTTCTATTGCAGTACACTGTTAAAATTGTCTTGTCTCATTAATCTTATTAATCTCTTACTGGGCCAAATGTATAAATGAAACTTTATTACAAATAGGAACAAACACCTACATAAAGAGTCTGGGACTGCTGGGCACCAGTGGCTCGCACCTGTAAGCCTAGCTACTCAGGACATTGAGATCTGAGGACCGCAGTTAGAAGCAGTCTGGGCAGTAAAGTCCATGAGGCTCTTATCTCCAACTAAGTACCAGAAAACCTGAAGTGGTGTTGTGGCTCAAAGTGGTAGAGCACTACAGCTTTGAGTGAAAAAGCTCAGGGACAACACCTAGGCCCCACAACTCACACACACACACACACACACACACACACACACACGGGGGGGGAGGGGGAGAGGGAGAGAGGGAGAGGGAAGGAGAGAGAGAGTCTGGGACTCCTTATTGCTATGCATCCTCTGATGTCTTGAGACCCGCCCCGCCCCAGATGAAGAAATGACTAGTTCTTCATATCAAGGATCCTTTAGTTTCCCTGGTTCAGGTTTCCTCTGTCTCCAGCTATCTGACAAGCTTGCTTTAGCAAAGCCTGTGCCCACATAGCAGGAAGAGTTGTGGAAAGGTTGTGGAGCATTCTGCACTCTCAAAGAGAACATTATGAAAGCAGACACATCTCAACTCCTCAGCACTTTCTCATCTGTAAAGAAGAACACTACTCTAGACAGATCATGTGGCTTCATATTAGTGACATTTCAACAGGTTGTTCCACTCCATACGAAAGACTCACACACGTTGAAGAGTTGTTTAAAACACCTTTAAAAAATATTTTATTGTAAAGATACTGTACATAGGGGTTACAGTTACACGAGTACATTTCCTATCAAGCATTGTTACCCCCTCCTTTGTTTTCCCCTACTATCCCTTCCTTTCCTACCTCCCCAACTCCTCCTTCCCCGCCGCCCCACCAAAGTTTTAAAGTTCATTTTCAACATAGTGTCTTGTATGTCTCATTGTTACAATGAGAAAACCTGTATCCTTGTTTCGGTATTTTGTTATTTCTCTTCCCCTCCCCAAATTAGAAAAATGTATATATAAGAAATAGGGCACCAGAATCAAATACAGTGACAACAGGGGTTATACCATGGGGGAAGAACACACAAAAGAAACAAAAAAAAATCACATAGTACATTAAAAACAACAAAGATAAAACCTCTTGTGTCCCTATCTTAGGGCTCATTTAACTTAGCATCATCTTATTTGGTCATATGTGCATAGCTTTTTTTTTTGGGGGGGGGGGGCAATGGCAGTCATGGGGCTTGAACTCTAGGCCTGGGCACTATCCCTCAGCTCTTCAGCTCAAGACAAGTGCTCTGTACACAGCTTTTGACCTTTTCTGTTTGTCTGGTAAGATTACCCTAGACATATACTAGTATTACAAATAAGGAAAACAGTTCCCCTATGAGCCAGCAATCCCACTTTTAGGCATTCACCCAAACAATCACAAAGAAGGCCATACTAAAGCTACCAACACAACTATGTTCATCACAGCATAGCTAAAATATGGAACCAACACAGATGTCCCTTATAAAACACCTTTTAGGGGCTGGGAAGGTGGCTCAGTGGTAGAGTGCTTGCTTTGCATGCATGAGGCCCTGGGTTCAATTCCTCAGTACCACATAAGCAGAAAAAGCCAGAAGTGACACTATGGCTTGAGTGGTAGAGCACTAGGCTTAGGCTGAAGAGCTGAGGGACAATGCCCCGGCTTAGACTTCAGGCCCCATGACCTCCCCCCCCCAAAAATACACCTTTTATATTCCGTCCCTCTCTGCCTCTGTTTTTGTCTCTCTCAAGTTCTGAGGCTTGAACTCAGGGCCTAGTGCTCTCACTTGCTTCGCTTGCTCAAAGCTGGTGTTCTACCACGTGAGCCATTCTTCCAGTCCGGTATTTTTGCTGGTTAATTGGAAAAGGAATCTCTTGCATTTGTCTGCCTTGGCTGGCTTCAAACCCCCAAGTTTCCAGACCTCAGCCTCTGAGTCGCTAGAATTGTAGGTTTGATACCCTCCCATTTTACTTTTAATGATTTTATCCAGGAAAGGGCTCCAAAGCCAAGCATCAGTGCTGATCAGGGACCTAGAATATGACTGGATTCACTGGTTTGAATGTCATTCAATAATACTATGCCAGCAATTAGACACCAAACTCTTTGGAGAATGGCTGAAAACTACATTGACTGTCATTGACCCAGTGATTTCAGTCCTTGGGCATATTCTGAGGAATACTTTATCAAGGCCCTGTGTGTTCAGGGTTGGACCAATAAATGTCTATAGAACAACAAGGGACAAGACTCACTGTTATATTAACAATGCTTATTGGCAGTCATTTTCACAGCCTTGCATGCAAGAGCTAAAGGCACAGGCCCCACTCAAATGAGTATGAATTTTGAATAACAGACGCTGTGGATCAGTCAAGAAAAGCCTTCTGCAAACCTTTCAACATAAATCACTCACGTGGCACCTTGTCTAATAAATCAGAGAGTAAGTATTCATCTGAAAAGTGGCATAAAGGTGTGTCTTGCTCCCCAGGCTTGCTCTTAAAGAATGCAATTATCTCCCTCTCATTAACAGCAAAGACACTATTAAGCAAGAATTTACTAATGAAGTTCAAACCTATGCCCTTGAACTTGAGTCCATGGTGCTATTCTGGTTTTTGATTTGTGTTTCTTTTAAAACATGTCTTGTTGTTCAGACTTTGCATCCATTAAACCCTTCACCTGTCCATCTGAATCAGGATGCATACTGTGATATAATTAGATGCAGTCTTCAGAGCAACATTCAGAAAACTTCAAAGCCATCTGATTTTTAATTAATGAGGCAGGAATTCTATTCAACCCAAGCTTGGAATCCTTGGATTTAATCCTCATGAAAAAAGTATAATTCCTAGGATATGAGAATGGAGTCATGATGCAGAGACTACAGCCTGAGAGAAGGATCTGGCTGCAGACCAGTGGTCTCTTGGAAAGGAAGTATATAAATCTGACCATAAACTGCCTGCATAGAAGTTCCCACAGCACTTCCTCCTGCCCATCTGTAACTGGAAATGCCAGTCACATGCTCCAAAGACTCAGCAATGCAGCAAAAACATCCCTGGAAATGCAACCGTGAAGGGGAAATTCATAGTTGGAATGAGCAGTGTATACAGTCCTAAAACGGTGAATGAGCCTGGGAGCTGAGCCAGGTAAAAGGTGTCTATATTGAAGCAATCCAGGGTTCCAGGAATGCTCTCGTGAAAATCTTATGCTGTGTTTTCAATTCCAGCTACACTTGAGTGAAATGGCTAAGGGACAGTGCCCAGGCCCTGACTTCAAGTCTCAGTAATGGCAACAACAACAACAAAACAATAATAATTGCCAGCAAGACCCACATAGCACTGAAAGGAAACTGCCAGTTTATTGTTGACTAATGGTCTTAACAGTGTGTAATTTTTAAAATTTCCATTTTGTCTAATTTTGAGCTGAGTAAATATATTTTAGAAAATGTCTCTTGCCAATATGATCTTGGCTTTGATCCCATTTCTTCAGCAAACCTATTAAACACCACAACTAGTCCAGGTACTGGCTCAACTCCCTCCACGACCACTTCCCGAATGCTTTCCTACCTTCTCCTTCTGACTAGCCAGCAGTGCGCAACAAAAGTCTACTGTCAAGAAGCCAAGGAAATATTTGGTTGAAGAAGGAGAGAGGGCCCTAGAGCAGCTGATTTGAGGTCTTGCATGGACACTGCCTTTCCAACACCCTGAGAGCTAGCAGCTTGGCCAGGTCCCCTCCCCCAGATTTTGCTGGGAAGGTAAGGAACTGCCCTGTCACTAGGACAGCAGGCTCTGAGGTCTGCTTTCTCTAATGTGCCTGCTTGTTTCTGCAGCAAACCAGTAGAGAAAAAGCAATGAGCGATGCTCAGAAAACATTCCGAGTTTGCTGCATCCTTTCCTTGGGTTTCAGGGAAGATTATTTTGACTTATCAGCCAATCCTGTCCCATCTGGATTGTAAAGATGTTTTGAACAAATAAAATATTTACAACTTAAATTGTTTAAAATGTTAAAGATGTTCAAAAAATGAAAAGAAACTCCACTGCCTTGGGAAGGAAGGTTCTTTACTTGATTCTTCTTCTTATTTTTGTGCTGATACTGGGCTTGAACTCAGGGTGAGAACTGTCCTGTACAATTTTTTCTCAAGATTGCTGCTCTACTACTTGAGCAACATCTCCAATTCCAGCTTCTTGATGGTTAACTGACAATAAAGAGTTTCACAGACTTCCCTACCAGGGCTGGCTTTGAACAATGATCTATAAATCTCAGCCTCCTGAGTAGCTAGAATTACCGAAAGCTGACCCTGGCCTGCATCTGTGTGAGTGGGGTTGTCAGTTTTTAATTCCAGGGCTGCACATGAGTCCTGGGTTCCCATTTGTATCCTTGCTTGGATTTCTTGTGGAAAAGTTTAATAGATATAATCCCTATGAGGCTTCTGTTTCAGCACCTGATCTTTGTATCCATCCCTTTTTGGGTAGTCCTCATACTGCCTCAAAAAGGTTTTCATAGCACTGATTTTGACTTGAAAGTGACTTATAGGGCAATCAGGCTCAGACTGACAGAGAACTGCCCTGGGAAAGAATGAGCAAGTTACTGGAGGCCATATAGGAGTCAGTAGACTAGACTGCTCGTGCCGGGAAACACAATACCTGCTTGTGGCACCAGCTAATTCTTCCTTCCTGGTGCCACCTTCTTACATCTAGGCAGTGTCCTGTTCATCCTCCCCCAAAACCCCGTGACCCCATCCCTAAGCAGTCCATCAGTTGAGATATGTCCATCCTCTAAGCTCCCTCTCTTTGAGGATCCCAGCAGTATGGGGCTGCCTCAGCTCACCCACACCAAATTCTTCCGTTCCTCTCCTGCTGGCTGACATTCCTTTCTGACACAATGCTTATACCAACACCATTCCACAACTCAGGAGCAGCATCAGCTCCAAGGGCATTTGGGGAAATAGATGTGGGGCCTGGCCTTGTACAGCCTGACCGTATTTGGTGATGGTCTTGTTAGACATTTACACAGTTCACACGTTCCAGCTTAGGCACATCATCCTTACAACTTTCCTCACTTGCGTGACCACACCTGGGTCTTTTTCTGCTACAGGATGCCTGGAGAGATTCTCCTCTTTTCTAGTCCACTATGCAAAAAAAAAAAAAAAAAGTCTCTTTCTCTTTCCAGGCTTGATCTCTGGATGACCAACTTAAATAAATGACATCAAGATTTTCAGGTATCAATGGCTCACGTGCATAATACTAGATACTCAGAATGCTGAGATTTGAGCATTCCAGTTCAAAGCCAACCCAAGCAAGAAGATTCTTATCTCCAATTAATCATCAAAAAGCAGGGAGTAGAGCTGTGGCTCAAATGGTAGTCTTGAGCAAAAAAGCTAAGGAACAACACCCAAGCCTGTAATTCAAGCCCCAGTACTGTCACTCACACATATAAATAGACAGACACAGACAGAGACAGACACAGACACAGACACACACACACACACAGACACAGACACACACACACTTAGGAAAGGCAGCAAGGAGATAATCTATCACATACGTAGATTGGGATTTTGTTTTTCATCAGAACCCAGAGAGATAACATAATCAAAATATAAAGAGAAAAAATTATCAACCCATAATTCGACATCCAGACAAATTCTAATACAGAAATGAAGAAGTTAGGACATTTCCTGATACCTAAAATATTAAACATCTGTCTTTAACGAAGTACTCTAATGGAAATAGCAATGGCAGAGATGAAAAGCCATTGGACAAGAATTCTAATTCACACGAAAAGGATAAAAAGAACACCATTAAAAGAACCAGGTACAAGGAAAGGCAGTGTAGGCATGCCCTTTATGACTCCTTTTTTGCCTTCTTCACTTATTTGTCTTAAAAGATTATTGCACCAGGCTAGGCACTGATGGCTTAGATTGTAATCCTAGCTTCTCGGGAGGCTAAAATCTGAGGCAGCCTAGGTGAAAAAGTCCATAAGACTCTTAAATCAATTAACTAGCACAAAGCTGGAAGTGGAATTGTGGACTAAGAGGTATGGTGTCAGCCTTGAGCAAAAAGCTAAACAAGAGCTCCTGGCTCCAAAGTCAAGTCCCAGTAGGAGCACAGACAAGAGCTTACTGCACTAAATTCTAACTGTAAAACTATGTTGGGCTGGA
Organism: Dipodomys ordii; assembly: GCF_000151885.1. NCBI lineage: Eukaryota > Metazoa > Chordata > Mammalia > Rodentia > Heteromyidae > Dipodomys > Dipodomys ordii. The sequence goes on from NW_012267309.1 coordinate 1,270,846, forward strand.
GGTGTGTGTGACAAGCAAGTGCATGGCTGAGTTTAAAGACTAGTACCACACACACACACACATACACACACACACACACACACACACACACACACACACAAACACACAGGCATTAAAAATCAAGATGCTACCACTAAGAAAATAATGCACATGTGAACAATTAAAGAAAATTTAAAGTATAACTAGGGATATTCCTATAACTACTTATATTTTATACACAACTAAGAGAAGACCCAAAACAAAAAAAAAAACCAAGTCAGGTATGGTAGTGGCTCATACCTGCAATCTCAGCACTCAAGTGTCAAGGAAGGGAGAATAAAAGTTTGAGAGCAACCTGGATAACAATGCAAAAACGCTTTCTCCAAAAACAAAACAACAAAATATAGAAAGACAAATACTAAGCCAGACACAGCAGTGTATTCCTGAATCCTAGTTTACTCAAGATCACTGAGTTGAGTTTGATGCCAATCTAGGCAAAGTGAGCAAGACCCTATCTCAAAAAACAAAAAATAAAATAAAATAAACAAAGAAGTTGGAGGCCTTTTAAAAGCTAGTCTCAGCCTTGATGAGAACAGCAAATATCAGAATACCCAAATGCTCATCACCTTAATGAGTTAATAAATAATAGTGCAGATACATAACAGTTAAATGATAAATAAGTAACAACAGATGTGACAAATGTACTACAGTGTCTGACAGCAATCATTTCAAGTTTTGAACATTTTACCCTGCCAGGCACTAGTTGAATTGCTTCTCATCATCCTCTTGTTTAACCCTCAAAGTAAGGACTGTAAAAATCCTCTCATTGCCCTCAATCACTGTAAGCAAACTGTCATACCTCATTGACTTGCAGTCTGAAAAATAAAAAACAAAAAACTTCGTGCAGGAGATGCAGAGGGTAGTGGTCAGATCACAAACAGGCAAAGCAAGGCAAGAACCAACTAACTGTGGCAAGCTACATACCACTCTTACACATGCAGAGACTGAGCATTAAGCCACCAAGGCTGCACATTAAGTCAAATCTATGCTGAGGTTCTCGAAAGGAACTGGGTGAGCTTCTGTTGGAATCCTTTAGGCATTTCCTCTGTGGTTTAAAAAAAAAAGCTACATTAATTGCTTAAACAAAAAAATAAACCCAAATACTTAATCTTTGTTTTTTGAGTTTTGAAATATGAGTGAATTATGCAACTTAAAAGCACCTATTACAACCAGATGCTGCCTATAATCCTAGCTATTCAGGAAGCTGAGATCTGAGTATTAAAAGTTCAAAGCCAATACAAGCAGACAGCTCTGTGAGACTCTTACCTGCAGTTAACCAGCAAAAAGGTAAAAGTGGACCTCTGGCTCAAGTGGTACAGCAGCTGCCTTGAGTGAAAAAGCTAATGAAGAATGGCCTGAACCTGTGTTCGAGCCCGATACTGGCACATACATACACACATTATCTATTGCACAAAACCAGATGTATTTAAACTCTCTGCCACACCCCCAAGCAATTGCCACCACTTAGGGAAAGTAGTTGCATTCCAGTCCTGAACATCCTCCATCCAACCAGGTCCATATACCAGGTACCGTTAGATGATGTCTGAATTCTGCAATTTGAAGAGCAAGGGTAGTGACATCATAAACATCTATATCTTACAGTGATACAATTGTAGCACTGAAGTTGAAAAATATTAAAACAATTTCAACCACTGCTGGTGAGTGGTTATCATAAAAATGCATGTAATTGCCAGCTATGAATGCATTTCTCTCAATTACTCTCGGTGGCACTTTGGAATTTCTCCTTTTAAAGGAAAAGAATTTACTGCAAGAATTATGTTAGTAATCATATCAACAGACACTACTTATTTCTCAGGCCACTGTAAAGATTATATAGAGAGAAAATTTTTTCTATGCATTGTTTTACTTAATTGAGACTTGTAAACTCATAAATCATGGTCATTTCCAGGCTTTTCTTTGAGGATCTTCTAATTTCACAGCCAAAAGCCCTAAAGTAATCAATCCTGGCACAGTGTTACGGGTGATGGCTACAGGGTAAATGTTCCTGTGTGTCCCTCTGCACGGCAGGTGGGCTCCCCTCTGTATGTGAAACCCTTTTGCCTTTACAACAAAATGGTACCCAAGAATCTGTTATTCTTGCAAAAACACGTGTGCATGCCTGCAAAGATGGGGCAGCCCTGTTGTTTTGCTGCTACGTTAGCAGTTGGATTTGTTATTTAAAAAAAAAAGACCTAATTTTTTTAAAGGTGAGGGGTGGGATGGGGGTAGAAGACAAAAGACCAGGCACTAGCGACTTACAACTGTAATCCTAGCTACAAAGGAGGCTGAGGTCTGAGGATCACGGTTCAAAATCAGCCTGGGCAGGAAAGCCTGAAACTTTTTTTTCCCCTGCAATTAGCCAACAAAAAGCCATAAGTGGAGTTATAGCTCAAGGGTAGAGTAAGCCAGCCTTGAGTGAAAAAGCTAAGGGATACTGTCTGGGCCTTGGGTTCAAGCCTCAGCACTGGCACAAAAACAATGGGGGAGGGAGGGAAGGAGGAGAAATGCGGACAGCTGCCCTCACAGAGATGCCTGAGCTGGATGCCTCATCACTGAGAGAAACAAGGGTCAAACGACCCTTGCATGACGACCAGGCTTTCATACAGCCTCACTTACAGTGGCATACTCTCCCAATAGATGACCTGCATTTTTCTAAAACTTACCCTTGAATCTTTTACCTTAAAAAAAAATTCTTAGAGCACATTTTACCCTTTCTACATTTCCTGTTTCTTCTTACCTAGTCTCAGGGGTGCCTATGAGTGGTAAAAGGCCTTTCTGAGACTCAGATCCCGGGACTGGAGAGACACGTTAGCACATAGATGAAGGGCTGATGGCCTGAGCTATGATTCCTTGTCCATGACATTGTAGTGGGAGGTCACCAAGCTCCCTGCCAGGAAGAAACCCTACAGGATTGTGTGTCTGTAAGGCTGGTGGACTTTGGGATCAGACCAGCAGCAAGGAGAGAGGCTACTAGGGAGAAAAATTACCTGCAAATAATTTCACATTGACAAAACACCCTCTTGGGAGCCTGGGCTGAGGAATTTCCTAAGTCACCCAGTGTTGAGATCCCATCTGTCCCTTTTCCCCTCACCCATTCAGTTTCCCTCTTTGTCTCTACATGTCTCCCTCCCCTTACACCTCTCTTTCCTAGTCTGTATGTGTCTCTCATATTTTACTTCTGCTTTTCTTGCTCCAGGCCTCAAGCCCTGTTCTGCTTCTTGTTTTCACTCTCATCCTACCCTCCAGATTGCTTTTCCTTCACTCCAATGGTTCTGTCACCACAGCACATGTGGCATTTTAGACCATCAAGTTGGAAAGGGGTCCTTGGTTTCCCCTGAATGAGGGCAAGAGATATTCCAAATACCTCTGCACAGAGAAGGCCTCACCACAGCGAACTCAAAGCTCGGAGGTCTGCCCTGCTCCAGTCTACATTGGATTTCTCCAAAGCCTATGAGTCAAAATAAAAATTTAGGTATGATCTAGTCCAATAGTTCCAGTTCCTGCCTCTGCCACTCATTAGTGCTGATCCAGGGCTCCTTGGCAACTCTGTTTCCTAAAATGCAAATGAGGGTGAGGAAATCTCAGCCTTTGAGTAGCTGTGACAAATAAATAAACAAAACACTAACAAAAACTTTGCCAATTGTACCTTGAGTTCCTTACACGTCTACATATAATCATTAGTATATATTGTTTTCTCATCTGAGTTTTTTTCTTCTAACAACTCATCTGGAATACAGTCATGACACACAGGTCCTGGGACCATCATTAGTGAACTTAGCAAGGGGCAAAAATACTAGCCATTCATGTCACTAAACCAGGGAGGTTGTAACCTGGAGTCATTAAACACAAAGGGCCTTCCTATTGTTAAGACTTCTTGGTGCATTGTAATGTACCAAGAAAAGTAATCAGAGCTTTCCATATAATTTTTAGCATGTGTGTATGTATGTGTGTGGGTGTGCGCACACACACACTCTGGGGATTGAACTCAAAGCCTTATGTACTCTGAACAAGTGTTTTACAATAGAACTACCACCCCAGTTTTGGGTTTAGTTCTTCATACAACATTGTCTTCTTTGAGAGCAACAACATGGCAGACACCATGGTTATGGTATCCCTAACTTTCAGATCTGAATTTGGCTGGGCACCAGTTGCTTGTGCCATTTATCCTACCTACTTAGAAGGCTGAGATCTGAAGATCACAGTTCAAAGCCAGCACCAGCAGAAAAGTTCAGAAGATTCTTAATTCCAATTAACAAGCAAAAGGCCAGAAGTGGACCTGTGGCTTAAATGGTAGAGCACTAGCCTTGAGGCAAAAAGCTAAAGGACAGCACCCAGGCCCTGAGTTCAAGGTCTAGTACCATATAAAACAAAACAACAAAACAAAAGCTGTGCTTCGAATGCAGAATTTGAATCTTTGGGTTAGCAAAAGGCAGTACCATCCCCACTCATGATATTGGGATGCATCAGTGGACCCCACCATACCCCATCAGCCTAACAAGAAAGAGAAACAACCAGCCAGACAACATGATGCACTGTAGGCTAGTTGTCTTGGATGCAATTTCAACATAGGATATTTTCAGCTTCTGATAGGGTTATCAGTACACAGTCCTTGGTAGGTTTGAGGTGCATCTTGTATTTGCAAAGTATTTACAGCCACTGACTAGAAAATGCTTCCAGATGCCCAGAAATGTTGACTATTGAAGGCATCTGTTGGCCTAAAATCAGGAAGGGACCAACTTCCCTATAGGAGTTTCTTAGCTCAACACCAATAAAAATGCAAGCATAGAACAAGAAGGTTAGCCAGAAAGAAACAGCATCTGAGTCAGAAAGGAATCAAGAGGCAGAGGCACCGAACCTGGAGTTCACAGGAAAAGATCCTGGACCAAAAGCTTGGCCTCTCTGCCTTCAAGCTCGTCCCAGCTGGTTTAACAGTTAGTTATTATGCCATAGTAAAGTTCACAGCCGTGTTTCCAAAGAGATTCATTATTTATGCAAACACACTGCTTCTCCATGTGTACTAGCTGGAAGAGTGCAAGGAGTCCTTAATGGGCCACAGGCCTGTTTAAAATATTTACCAATATAGATGCCAAGTCTAGCACCATGTAAAAGTAGATGAGGAGAAGAGCTGCAATACTTTTATCCTGGAGGGTAAACTGTAGAAATGCTGGGGGTTCCCAGAACTCTGCTTTCTTTGTGCCTGGACCATTCCCACAGAAGAGGATGACCTTTCCTCCATGGTGGGGGGGGGGGGAGAGAGGGGAGGAGAGAGGGAGAGAGAGAGCGCTGAAAATTAAACTTAGGCTTTATATAAGTTCTCTACTACTGGTTTATATCCCCAAATAACCAGGAAGAGTTTAATTAGTTACTTCTCTATAATTTCTTGCCCTGACTCAGACCTTTGAATCTTGAAGATTTTCACAGTTTGCAACACATACTTCATCTAGTCTGGTGTACAAGCATTCTGTTCTTCTTCTTTAACTGTTCTCTTGTGAAGGCTTCCACAAAATAAAATGAACTAAATAAAAAATACATCTTTCTCTTTGCATCTGTCTTATGTGAGTTTAATTCTTAGGCTGAACCAGAGACCTCAGGAAGCAGAGGAGGAATTGTAATCCCCCACACCAGGAGATATGATCTAGAACAAAGTGTGGCAGGATTTGCCATGTGGCTTTCCTCCTCTGGAATAGGTTCCTTGAGTAAACACTTTCAGCACAAACCAGCTAGATAACTGGTTTACAAGGGCAGACCATGGCAAGGTTGTAAGGAGAAGAGGCACCTTGGGACTTGCCCATGGACACATCCAGTGTGACAAATTCCCTTACTTAAGGAAGAGAACTATCTCTGATAGCCCACTACTGCCACAAGAAGGTTGGCGTCTCTGTGGAACTGAAGGTCCACCTGGTTTGCTTTTGCTATAACCCCTGCTTTCACTGTATTTGATGCTGGTATAATTTGTGGAGGGGAAGGGAAAAAACAAATCGTTTAAATAGGGA
>NW_012267309.1:1277342-1286549 GCF_000151885.1 Dipodomys ordii
AAAAAAAAAAATGGTGCTAAGCCAGGTGCTGGTGGCTGTGATCCTAGCTACTCAGGAGGCTGAGATCTGAGGACAGTTTAAAGCCAGCCCAGACAGGAAAGTCCATGAGACTCTTATCTATAATTAACTACCCCAAAAGCCAGAAGTACCTGTTTTGAGCAAAAAAGCTTAGGGACAGCACCCAGGCCCTGAGATCAAGCCCTAGGACCAACACGAGAGAGAGAGAGAGAGAGACAGAGACAGAGACAGAGACAGAGAGAGACAGAGAGACAGAGACAGAAACAGAGAGACAGAGAGACAGACAGAGACAGAGAGAAACAGAGAGGAGAGAGAGAAAAAAAAAGAAAAGAAAAGAAAAATAGAAGAGAAAAGAAAAGAAAAGAAAAACCAGTGACCAAGCCAGGTGCTTGTGGCTCATGCCTGTAATCCTAACTACTCAGGAAGCTGAAATGAAAGGATTGAGGTTTGAAGTCAGGTCTAGGCAGAAAAGTTTGTGAGATTCCGATCTCTAAGCAGCTACCAAAAAGCTGTAATTGAAGCTGTGGCTAAAGTGATAGAGTACCAACTATGAGTGAAAAAAAACAAACAAACAAAGAGAAAGAGTGAGATCTTGAGTTCACACCCCCGGATCACCACACACACACACACACACACACACACACACACACACACAACTATTCTCCATCGCACAGGCAAACATCACAGGAGCAGGTCACAGGACAGAGCTGGCTGAGGGCAGGTGAGGACACCTTCACTCAACGACAGTGTGGAAGCAGAAGACAGTGGACAACATCTCTCAGACTCAAAACAACATATACACCCAATACCCACAATTCTGCTGTGGGTAATATGTCCTACAAAGCAAGCTCACAGGGTTCATATCCTGACTTTTGCTGTCTTTGTGATTTAAAAAAAAAACACGATGGGTAGTTTTTTAAAGTGGTTCCCTTCACTTAATATAAATAAAGACTTCAAAAATCATCCAACTTGGTGCCTGCAGAAGTTAGACATTCCTCTCCCTTGCCAAACTATTACACAGAATGAAATGGATGTTTTCTCTGTTCCTCTACATAGGGACATCTGGCAATTACCAGATTGAGACTGTTATAAATGAAGCTCTTAAAAACACTGTGTGAAGATCTTTTTGTGGAGTTCATGTGCAGGTCTTTGTATGAACATTTTGTGCAAGTCTTTGCGTGGACATGAGGTTTCCTGCTCTGGGCAGCAGCATCCCCTCCATGCCGATCCCTTCAGCTTTCTCTCTCACCTTTTTATTTCTGGGGAGTGAAGGCCTAAACCCGGGGCCTTGGCATTGTCCCTTAGCCAGTTAGTTCAAGGCTAGCACTCTGCTACTTGAACCACTTCCGAATTATTACTGGCTAAATGGAGATAACAATCTTATAGACTTCACTGCCCAGGATGGCTTCGAACAATGATCCTCAGATCTTAGCTCTTGAATAACTTGGATTACAGGCATGAGACATTGGTGCCTGATTCCCCTTCACTTGTACGTGAACTTTAATGAGCCCATAAATGTGCCCCCAAACATAAATTACACACTCCCCCCAGATCTTCTTCAGCGAGATTCTGACTCTGAAAGTAGGAGAAGGCGCATTTGTTCCTGTCTTCTGCTCAGGACTATTTGCTACCCACACTGCTAACCTATAGTCCCGGTTGTGGACCTTGGTATGGGAGGGGGGAGGGGAAACCATGTCTCAGACTATGCCCAAGTGGATCCATGTTCCAGTGTGTCCTTTCAGATCTGGGTAAGCAGTGACAGAAGCTGAGAGCAAGGCCCATGGATTGGCTGATGGAGGTCATCACAAATAAGCCCTTCCTTATTGTGAAATTTTTAAATATAATTTGTACACTTGGCATACTTGGCTTAATTTGCCCATTTATATTACCCATCAGATCCCCATAGGCATTTGAGTTATAGCCCTGCCAAGTCTTAGCTGCAGACACAGGAACTCTTTCCAGAGGCACCACAGTTTATAGACCAAGGAGTTAAGGGCACACTTCTTCTACACAGCTAAGTTTCTACCTTTCACTTCCTTGACCTCTCACTTTCTACTTCGTGAACATGTAATAAGAAAGCAGCATCCCCAGATGCCAGCACCCTGATCTTGGGCTTCCCAACCTCTAAAACTCAGAAATGAGAAAGGAGAGAGAGAAGGGCTGGAAGAAGGGTGATGAAGCTTAAGAACCACCAACTCAAACAGCATCAGCAATGTTCTTCTTTTTCCCATTGTAAGAGGATTCAATATAGCCTGAAGCTGAAAGCCAAGCCAGAAAAATGAGTGTGTTCTTGGTCTTCTGTCTACCAAGAAAGTGATGGAACCACCATGCTATGACTGCAAGAAGATGGAAGCATCTGAGAACTAAGCAAGTATGCTGCCTGGTGAAGAGCTGAAGAATCTGACCAAAGCCAAGCAGAGGACTTGAACAAATGTTTCTCCAGAGGTGATCACACTAATGACCAACATGCACATGAAAAATATATTGAATGTCATCATCGGTCATCAGGGCAATGCAAATCAAAACCACAGTCAAGTATCATCTTTCAGCCATTCAGAGAGGATAGTAAAGAGAATATAGCAAGCCTGGACAGGATGTAAAGACACTGGAAGACTTTCTCACTGCTGGCAGGAATGAAAAATTGTACAGCTGCCATGGGAAATAGTGTTCGTTTCTCAAAAGACAAAAAAGTGTAAGTAAAAGACAGATGCAACAGGTGTCTATCAATGAATGAGCAAAATATAATCTATATAGACAATGGGATATTATTCAGCTTACTACAGCAGTGAATGTCAAAAAGTCACATTGAAAATTAACTAGTAATGTGCTGGTATTGGGAGGTAGGCCTTTAAGAAGGGATTATCCAGAAAGAATCCTTCCTCATGAACTTGATACAGTTATCAAGGGAGTGAGCTTATTATAAAAAGGTGTGCTGAAACAAGGATACAGGTTGACCTATAGTAACAATGAGATATACAAGACACTATGTTGAAAACGAACTTTACAACTTGATGGGGAGGAGTTGGGGAAGAGGGGAGGGAAGGGTTGGGTGGGGGAAAACAAAGGAAGAGGTAACAATGCTCGATAGGAAATATACTCATTACCTCACTCATGCAACTGTAACCCCTCCGTACAGTATCTTTACAATAAAAATAGATATTTATAAAAGGTGTGCTATCCCTTTTCCTCTTCTTTCCGCTGTACCCATCCATATCCCTCTTTCCTTCTCTGCCTCTCTTGATCCTTCTCCTACTTTGTGGAACAAAGCCTTCCCAAATAGTAGCACCTTGACCTTGGACTTCCCAGCCTTCAGAACTGTGAGTTCATTAGATCATACTCAGTCTGTGATGTCTGCATATAGCAGCACAACACAGAGATACAGCCTAAAATAGGAGGAAAGTTCTGATAAAACATGATAAAACATGTAGCTTAACTGGTAAGAATACTGTGCTAAGTGAAACAAGGCAGTTGCAAAATAACAAATACAATGTGAATCCATTTATATGAAGTATCTAGGGTAGTAGAACCAGTAAAACAGGAAATGATGGTGGCCTTGAGGGACTAAGAGGAAGAAAAGAGGAGTTACTGTTTAATGAGAATAAAATTTCAGCTTTGCAGGAAGAAAAGAGATCAGAAACTACATTGACTGCCATGTGAATGTACTTTTATTACTGAACCACCCACTTAAGAAATGGTTAAGATGCTAAACTGTATTGGTTGCTTAATAATGAAAATGAACAGGCTTCTGGGAGCTAGTGGCTCAGGCCTGTAATCCTAGCTATTCAGGAGGCTGGGAGCTGAGGGTCACAGTTCAAAGTCAGCCTGAACAGACAAATCTGAGATTATTACTTCCAAATAACCAGCCAAAAGCTGAAAGTGAAGGGATAAGGTATGGCTCAAGTGGTAGCATGCCAGCCTGGAGCAAAAAAATCTAACCAAGAGTGTGAGACCTTGAGATCAAGTCCTGGCACAAATATAAACAACAACAACAAAATACCTTTCTAATGTATTTATAGGTACCACGTGATTTTTTGTTGCTTTGTATGTCTGTCCTCTACAGTATAACCCCTGTTTTCACTGTATTTGATGTTGGTATAATTTGGGGAGGGGAAGGGGAAAAAAACAAATTGTTTAAATGGGGATACAGGTTGACCCATTGCAACGCTATGTCGAAAAACGAACTTTACAATTTAGGGGGGGGCAGGTAGTTGTGGAGATGGGAGGGAAGGAATGGTAGAGGAAAAACAAAAGAGGAGGCAAAATGCTTGATAAGAAATGTACTCATTACCTTGTTCATGGAATTGTAACCCCTCTGTACAGTATTTTCACGATAAAAACAGGCAAGCTAGATTAAAATTCCATAAGAGGCAACAGGCTGGAGTTATGTTTCAAGCAAAGGAGCACTCACCTGTCCTACCTGGGTGGAGTCATGGTCGTTACATTGGTACTGTGCTTTATGAATATCACAGTGACACAAAACCCGGAACACAGAACATCGGGTCTATACTTTCCAGGGAGCTTCCATCATTTTCATGAATTACATTCATCACAGTCCAAGTCTTGTTTCATGGGGGGGCCTTAGATTCCCACATACGTGCACCTCTATGACACAATACCCCAGCTTACAGGAACTGACTTCAAGGCCACTCTCACATGTTTTCTGGCGGTGGGGGGGGATCTCTTTTTCTGGGTGAAAACAACTGAGACTTCATTTTTAACCTATGGCTCTGTGACACATTCATTTCTGTCAAGGGTCTATTGCTTGATTCATAGACTCCCTGATTCTCACTGTGCCTGGCACAGTGGTAGGAGGAGAAGTCTCTCCATTCCTGAGCCTCCACCTTCATGACTGACCTACTCCCTCCTGCTAGCTTCACAGCAGGGTTACATTTTCAACATGTGAATTTCAAGGAGACACACACTTTCCAACCATAGCAGGTACCATCATGGTTTAGAGTCTAAAAAGCAACAAATCCCATTGGGGGTCTGTTGGGAAAATCAGAGACAACAGTAAATTTAATAGCATGGTGACCAATTCCAGACTGGTATGCTAAAAGATACCTCCACACTAAGAGCCATCTGCCATCCAAACCTGACTATGGCGGTTGTATGCTACCATAGTTACATCACAGCAATCACTATGAAATCACATCAAGGCTAATAAGAAAGATATTTCTACTAAAACTAAGCCAGGAGCCAGGCGCCAGTGGCTCACACCTGTAATCCTAACTACTCAGGAGACCGAGATCTTGAGGATCGTGGTTCAAAACCAGCCCAGGTAGCAAAGTCTGTGAGACTCTTATCTTCAATAAACAGCTAGAAAACCAGAAGTGGTGCTGTGGCTCAAGAGGTAGAGCAGTCACCTTGAGCTGAAGAGCACAGGGACAGCGCCCAAGCCCAGAGTTCAAGCCTCACAACTGGAAAGAAAACAAAAAAAAAAAAAAAACTAAGCCAGGGCATTAGGAGGCAAAAGAGAATGAGTTTGCTTTTAAAATGTCAGCAATTTGTGCACATGACATCACAAAATACTGGCAGCACGGAATCGTGAAAGTAAAAATCTATCCAATCCTGCATTATTGCTGGTGTCTGGGTCATTTTGCTGCATTTCAAAGAAAGAGAATGTGCACTTTGGGAGTGGAGTGCATGAGAAAGAGGTCCAGGCACTCTGATTAATTGACTTTCCCACTAATATCCATAAACTATTGAGTGCTGGTGGCTCACACCTATAATTCTAGCTACTCAGGAAGCTGAGATTTGAGGATCACAATTTAGAATCAACTTGGGAAGGCAACTAACAAATAAAAAACCAGAAATGGAGCTAAGCAAGAACATTCAAGGCCCAGAGTTCAAGCCCTAGTACTAACACAAAATTAATTAAATTATAACTTAATGCACATTGTAAGTGAAAGCAAAAGATATAAAGCATTAAACCTGTTAATTCCCACTGTAACCTACTTTTTCAACCCATTGTGACATCTAGACATCAAGGCATCTCCAATTCCATCAGCAGCCATCAAAGCAGTGCTGAATATTGGCATTCATAAGGAGCATTCTAAGAGTTTTCATTTACTTTTTTTTCCAATGAGTTTAAGAAGTATTCATTATTTATACCAATGCTGCAGGGAATAAACTGAGCGAAAGTATATAAGCCATTTAACCAAATCTACTGGACCCCAGAGGCCAGACAGAGGCTTCATCAGGCCCATCTGATACAAACATCTCCTAGGCTGGCACGTGGCGGGGCCTTGGGACCCCGAGGCTGGGTATAACTCACAGACACACCACAGATTTCTAACCGAAATTGTTTGGATGGCCCAAAATTGCCCATAAACGATACAGGGTCTACATATTAAGCCACAGTAATATTTTAGAAGTAGTCCTTTATAGAAGAAAACTCAAAATTCTGATTTTCCTATATTTCTTTTTTAAGTCCTTTTTCTACTGCCTGCAGCTAACTGCTTTGTTGCAGAACAGCTTAAAAGAAAAAAACAAAAGCAAAGCAATCCGTAGCTACTAGGTTGGTGGCTCAAGCCTATAATCCTAGCTATTTGGGAGATAACAATCAGGGAATCATGAGTTGAGCCCTGCCTGGGAAAATAGAAGCCATCTCAACCTATGCCTTGAGAATAGTGTTGTATGCCTATTAAACGAGCTACAAGGGAAGCACAATGGCTTGGTAGAGTGGCGTGCACTCAACATCCCCAGTGACACAGGTAAGCACAAGTAGGAACAAGATATTACCTTCTAGATAACTAAGGCAAAAGGGACCAACCAGGGCCATGGCCTAAGTGGTAGAATGCCTGTTTAGCCCTGAATTTGATCCTCAGTACCAGCAAAAGCTTAATATGAAACTTCAATTTCCCTCTACTTGCAGGTGAGTAAGAGTTCCTGTGCAATTTCACTGCAAAGGACCAGACACTGGCAAAAGTGTCTGCGGCCATAGGCCTACCCACTGACAGATCAGGAAAAAGCACATCACTCTCAGATACATAATCCATGACAATCTAGTAAACCTGGCCCGTGACATGCACACAGTACAGGACACCCAGCCAGCAGCGCATGCCATTCAAGTCACTAGGAACTTAGCAGGCCTACCCTTCACAAAAGCCCAGTCCACTGGGGATCTCCTACCCCATCCCCCCATCCCATCCCTACACACAGCACCAGTGACTCACGACTAAGACATTTTCCACTATACCCAAGGCAATGATAGCACAAGAATCCAGAACAGGATTTACCTTCCTGAAGTCTGTGAGACTTTTGGCACCATTTCTGGCAGCTCTGAGAAGACTTTTCACAGCTATGCTATCTATTTCATGGTAAAAAAAACTAAGCACAGCCTAAAGCAATCCTGAGAGAGGATTTAGAAGGCAAACATGAGCAGCCGTCAGCAAACACCTTCTTAAAAGAGTGTTTCAAGCCTGAAGCGCCTACAGATTGACAAGTGCGGTTGTGCCTTCTGCTGAAGCAGATGTTTTCCTCCGCATTACCTCCTTGTAATACATGATCACTTGGTTCTACATGCAGGGGCCAGAATGCACCAACCAAGCTGGCTCCCTCGGCCTCCGTGCTTTAACAGGCTGGAAGTACCCATGTGGTGATCCTGTATGTCTGTGACCTTCAGTGTTAGCGGTGGTACAATTTACTCCATGACCTGGTGTGCAACAGCAGATGGCCTTGAAATTCAAGGTCAAATAGTAGAGTCACACAGAACACCCGTTTGCTTACAGAACACTCAAGAATATAAGCTGGCATGTGGATTCTGGTTACAGCCCCAAGAGCCTGGTCTGAGTTGCCAGATGTGACCTGCACAGAAGGGCCGCATTGACCTTTAACCCCATCTCTTGGATATTCAGAGAGGCCCAACAAATTCCATGTTGGCTAAGTCTGCTAACTGGTATTACCATGCAGTCGACATACATAGAACTGTGTCTCTGCTGAGGGGCCTGAGCAGTGTCCACACTGCATTGTGAAGAGGAACGGGCATGGCCTGTTTAGGCTGCCCAGGGCTGACATAGATCAAGACCTAATCCCTTACCCCTACTGCCTGGCATAGGGAGCAGGGTGGTCCCTACCTTGTTTAGGGCCCACTGAGAAGTGTGGGTGATGAAATGGCAGGAGACACAAGCTACATGGGAGGCTGAGAGCTGAGGGTCAAGGTCCAAAAACCAGTCTGGGGAGATGAACTGTGAGACTCTCCTCTCCAAGTAACTACCCAAAAACCAGAAGTATAGCTTGGCTCAAGTAGTAGAGTACCAGCCTTGAGCAAAAAAGCTAAGGGAGACCTCCCAGGCCTTTACTTTAAGCCTAAGTACACACACACACACACACACACACACACAATTCTAAATTCTAGACACATTTTAAAATAGGTCCATAGGTCCCCACTGAGAGAGAAACTCCCTACAGGGGTCTAAGCATCCTCTTTATCTTTTACACTGGGTTGGCATGTCTTAGTGTTCAGATCACTTTATTTCTGCTCAAGTCTACACAATTCTTTCGACTCTGTTTATCGATGCTTGTGTGCCATTTGCTTGTGTCACCTGGAAGTAAAAAATATAGAAGAAAATGAGTAGTTGAAGTCACACAGTCCTTACATTTCCCGAATGTAGGTAATCTTAAAACAAACAGTCTCAAGCTCTTGTTCTTAAGAGAGAGAAAGGGAAGGTCAGAGAGACCTTAGAAATTAATCCATGGATTCACAGTAACTATGAAAACCAAGGGCCAATGTTATTTCCAAACATAAGACAGGATCAGCACCTCTGGAGGTCAGGCACATATATGTGTGCGGCTTGTCCCATGCACACTTGTGTGGGCCATTTTGCACACTGGGGGCTCTCAACCAAGATTTGGAATGGGGCCGGGGTATGTATGAACTATGATGTGGGTCAAGAGAGACCCAGTAATCCTTCACACCCATGTAACTCTCTGCCTTGCCCCTTTCTCCTTGTAAAGAAACATACTTAATTTTATAGGTCTACAGATAATTCCCACCTCGGCTAAAAAGTAAAAGAGAGAGCCTTCAGACTACCCTTTTGCCAGGGAAGTGCAGCTGGAGGCTAGTCTGACCTACAAAGCTCAGCTACCTGGGCTCTGAAAGCTGGAGGATACTGGGCTCCATGTGTTCAAGCAGAATGTAGTTCTGAATTCACCTTCATCAAAGGCCTTTGTGCTTTATCCCTTTTTTTT
>NW_012267309.1:1286668-1299387 GCF_000151885.1 Dipodomys ordii
TTTTTTTTTTTTTTTGGTAGTTAATTGAAGCTAAGAGTCTCATAGACCTTCTGCCTAAGCTGGGTTTGCACCTCAATTCTCAGATCTCAGGCTCCTGAGTAGCTAGGATTACAGGCGTGAGCCACCCACCCAGTCTGGACTAGGCTGTTGCATTCTAGCTACCACACCTTCACTTTTGGCCAAAAAAAATTTTTTTTAATAAATAAACAATAAACATCTCCTGGTATGTCATACCTCCTGGAGAAACTAATTCACAGTAAAGGAAATAGAACACACTTGGCCTCCTGGCACAATGACAAAATATACATCAACAAAATGTCGGCTTTCTACAGTTTACATCACTCACACCCCTCACACTAGAAGGACCTACAAATTACAGCTGTTGATGTTTTCATATAACCTAAACTTTCACTCTACAGAACTCCTACTTGTCTAAATGTATTTATACTCTCCGTCAGGGAGGGCTCATTATGAACACCGGTTGTTTAAACAGTAACCAGATTGTTTGGGGCTGTAGTGGCTGGGTCAGGACGGGTTTGCTGTCTGTGGTGCACTCTCTAGAACCCACAGGGTGAAAGGAACCAAAGAAACTGGTAAAATGGAAATCGAGACATAAGAAAAGGTCTTTGTGAAATGTAAACAAGCCCAAATTGTGGGGCTGGTTTTCTGGACCCTGGAGGAACCACACAGTAACGAGATGTCAAAGAATAACCCACCCTCAGAAACCCAACTACTCTGATACTGGAGCCCACAGTAGCCTTCTACAAGATTCTATTGTGCCCCAGACCCTGAACCACTTGGTTTCAATTCAGGGTATTCTTTGAGAGGCTTTTTTCTTCATTCCCTTCACCTATGCAGTGCTTGGGAAACAGTATTTTCAGCCTAGGGAAGTGGGGCTTTCCCCCAGCAAGCGCAGCAAGGGCCTCAGACACCAAGAAGGAGCAAAAGATACAGTAAAAACTTTAAGGCAGAAAGCTGAGGGCCAGGAAACTGAAAGGGTGCTGAACTGTCTCCAGGAGAAGAAATTGCAAAGTAAGATATTATTATCAAGAGGAAAAAAAAAATAAATGGTTCATGCCTTAATCCTAGCTACTCAGGTGGCTAAGATCTGAGGATCACAGTTTGAAGCCAACCCACTTAAAATCTTATCACCAACTAACCAGCTAGAGCTGTGGCTCTTAAGTGTAAAAGTTTAGGAACAGTGGCCCAACTGTGGGCTCAAGCTCCAGTACTGGCAGGAGGTGCTGGGAGGCAGGGGAAAGATGGGGAGACTGAAAAAGTAGTGGGGAGGGGGGAGAGAGAGAGAGAGATTGAGGGGGGAAAAATCACAGTAAAAGAAAAGAAATCTTGACATAATGCTAACCTTCCACCTCTTGAGAACAGCATGGATCTATCATCTCCCCAGAGGATGCTGGTCTCTGTCTTTAACCTGTGCTCATGCTAGGAAGAAGGTTGTTGCCTTGAAGTGTAAAATGATGCATGAACAGACTATACCTATTTTAATAAGTAGCAGGCTTTTGGCCAATCAGAAGTCACCAACTAGTTAGTATTCAAACAAGACAGGCATGATGCAACCCATTTGGGATGTCTCTTGTCTTGTTTTCTGTATGTTACTTCCTTTTCTCTGGTTATAAGTATATATACTACCTGGTCATTCTGACCCATTTTTAGTCTAGTATGATACCTGACTCAAGAATGGATATAAAACTTGTTGAGATGTGGAAAATGGGGTTAGTTGTTAGCTCAGCCGTAGAGTGCTTGCCTAGCATGCATGGGGTTCCAGGCAGAATTTCTAACACCTCTCATAAACAGTGTTTTGTTTTGTTTTGTTTAATTTTTGGCAAAAGTAGATTTATTGTAATTTTATTTTTCAGAGATATTTAGAAATAATTTACAGGAAGATATATATATATAGGTCATTCAGAAATACTACAGCATTTTATATAAGGGTCTTGAAAACCTGCAGGTTTATGAGGTAGGGTTCAAGAACAAGCCTCTTTGGACACACCCATAGCATGGTCTATATACTTTAAAACACAAAACAGAAAATTAGGTTAAAGCCCAAACTCTGCTTGTATCCACTGGCTTAGCTAAACTGTCTGGGAATCCCTTTCCTCATTAAAGGCATGGCTGACACTTTTGTGACAATCTTGCAGAGCACCAACAATGATTCAGAAGTGTGCCCTCTGGCTGCCTGATCA
This sequence comes from Dipodomys ordii, assembly GCF_000151885.1. Lineage (NCBI taxonomy): Eukaryota > Metazoa > Chordata > Mammalia > Rodentia > Heteromyidae > Dipodomys > Dipodomys ordii. The sequence continues at coordinate 1,288,870 of NW_012267309.1, forward strand.
GAAAAGGGAACAGAAAACAGATAGCAGGTCCAAAGCAGAACTGGTAAATACAAGCAATTTAATTCTTCTAGTAAATTGTGATGGTCTACTTAGATGCATTTACAAAAAAAAAAGTTCATGATTATATAGATTATATTTTGTGAAGGAAGTCCAATAATGTCAACTACCCTTTACCATAATAAATCATATGCTTTCAGTGTACAGATCCATGGCTTGTATAAAATGATTTTCCTCTGATGAGTAGTCATTACAATTTCCTCTCAATAGTTAGAAACCACAGGCATTTTCATTCGTAATACCAGTTATCACATAGTTTCTGGGAAAAAAAACTTTAAAGGCAATTAAAATACATAGGTCAAAAGAAAGTGCTAAAAAGAGTATTAAATATTTATAGGTAGAATGGGTACAACTAGCAGGAGGTATTACTTTGAGCTCCTCTTGCTTTTGACAGGCTCATAGTAAATTACAGGATTTTCACTAATCCTCAAATAAACAGTGTAAATACTGTTCTTACCTCAGAAATTGCCTGCTGGCTATTAAGGGGTATTCTTAAGGAAGAATTGACAGTATGTCAACTGTCAGCCTTTGATAGGCCTCTAGGTAAATTCCCCACAAACTGAAAGTATTTGATGGGAAGGAAAATCAAAAGAAAAACAAAAGATGACTGATTAGGACATCATCAAATAATGTGGTAACACCCAGATGTCTGAAGATGGGTATGTTTCTAAACCTGAATAACATACAAAGAACCACTACCCACCGGCAAATACTGTGCAGGAGTTTACTTTAATGTATAGCATATATAACACTTTGGACCATTATAAATATATTTATTTATTTACTTTATTATTTTGGTGCTAGTATTGGGGCTTCAACTAAGGACTGGGCATATAGTGTCTCTTAGCTTTTTCACTCAAGACTGGTATCTACCACTTGAGCCACAGCTCTACTTCCAGTTCTTTTGTGGTTAATTGGAGATAAGAGTCTCGTGGGCTTGCCTGACTAGGCTTGCTTTGAACTGTGATCCTCAGATCTGATCACCTGATTAGTTAGGATATCCAATGTAAGCCACTACCAAGTATGCTGATAATCAGTGTTCTCAAAGTCTGTGCATTCCCTATGGCACCACACTCCTCTCCATAAATGCTAACTATTATCACTTTCTATCTAGTTGCTCAAACACCAGGAACTATCTAGCTCCCTCTTACCCTAACTCTTCATGGTCAATAAATCAGTCACCAGAAGACAAGTCCTAAATCCTACTCTAAGAGCAGCCATCCTGCTCACTGCTGAGATTCTCCTCTGACCCCCTATCCAAGCCCCACTTCTATGTGTATGTACAGCCCATTTGTTTGCATGAAGTTGGAGAAAAACAGGAGATCCTTCAAGAGAAAAAATGAGCTTTGTTGCTCCTTTACTTAAAACCTTTCAGACCACCTCCCACACACTCCAACCAATGCTCTGAATCCTCCCCACCACTCAAAGGGTCTGTCTCCTCTCTCAGGAAGGCCTCACCCCTTACCAGACAGTGACCCTCACTCTACTGCCAACCTTGGTCCATCCAAGTTCTTTCTTGCCCTGAAATGCAGACATGTCTATTTATTGTGGTTTCTCCAAGGCTTCATCTCTAGGTCAGTTTCCTACAGTAGCCATCTTCTCAGACAGGCCTTCTGTGCCACTTCTCAAGGTGTCCCCACCCACCACACTCTACCACAGCTCTTCCCATTACAGTTTTGCTACCAGCTAAAATCCTTCTTTATGTATTACTTTGTGTGTGTGTGTGTGTATGTGTGTGTGTGTGCGCACACGTGTGTGTTAGTGCATGCGTATGTCAGTATTAGAATTTGAACTCAGGGCCTGGGTACGTTCCTTAGCTTTTTCGCTCAAGACTGGCATTCTACTACTTGAACGACAGCTCTTCTTCCAACTTTTGGCTGGTAACTGGAGATAAAATTTTGATGGACTTTCGTGCCCAGCCTGGCTTTGAACTGAGATCCTCAATACCAGCCTCCTGAGTAGCTAGGATACAAGTATAAAGCCACCAGCACCTGCCTCATATGTGTTACATTTTACTGTCCATCCCCACTAAGTGTCTGATTCCGTATTTCCTAAGAAATGATATCACAGTCACCCATGGTTTTGATGTGGGGTTTGTTCCTTTCAAAGCTCATATTGAGGTTTGATCAGCATGTGTAACATGGCTGAAAGGTAGATGGCCTTCGACAGAGGGCTAATGCTTATCTTGAGGGACTGGATTCACTATCTTTAGAGCAGGTTCTTATAAAGCTAGTTTATGACTTGGTGTTTTTCCTTTTCCAAACATGTTTTGCTCCCTACTATTTTGCCATATGTTGAAATAGCACAATGCCATCACAAGCCAAGCAAATACATGTGCTATGCTCTTGGACTTACTAAGACTCCAGAGCCATGAGCCAAAGTAAATTTCTTTTCCTTATAAATCATCCAGTCTCAAGTATTCTGTTATAGGAACAAGAAAATAGACTAGGACCCAAACTACAAAGGATTTAAAGAGGAGGGAGAGAGAAGGGGGAGGGAGGGAGAACTGGGGTATGAACTCAGGGTCTCTAGTTTTTGCTTTTTCACTCAAGGCTGGTACTATACCACTTGAGCCATACCTCCACTTGCAGTTTTTTGTTGGTTTAACTGGAGATGAGTCTTTTGGGTTTATCTGCCCAGACTAGCTTTGAACTATGATCTTCAGACCTCAGGCTCCTGAGTAGCTAGGATTACAGGAGTGAGCAATCGGTATCTAGCTTATTACTGATTTTGAGCCTAACTTCAAAAAATACTTGCAAACAGGACGGGAGGAGAATTTATAACTATTACATAAGCAAACTGCACTCCTTTGACACTATCTTAAGTCACCTAAAAATAGACAAAACATTGGAAGAAGTATAGTTTATCTGACCATCGATGCTTTTATTTAATGACTTGGAAGACACTGAGCCTTTCTGAAAGAAGGATATACAATTCCTGGAAGTTAGCGAAGGCTCCTGCCTCCTCGGTGCTTCCTCTCTCCCAGCCTCTAGGGCCTTGAAACAGGCAGCAGAAAATGTCAGCAGCTGCCATTCCAAATGTATCAGGCCCACATGGTGAGGCCATGAGCTTCACTTCTGAAACAGAGTTTATGAGAAGGAAGGTTGGGCCCCGCCTGTGAGGAGCAGAACTAACCTGACTCCTGCCTACTGTCGGTGACATGCAAGGTGGGAGAGATACTCTGGGGTGTTACCCAGTCCACAGGGGCTATGACACGGGCATTTCAGAACGACATAGATAAGCCCATCAAAAGTCAGGGCAGGCCAGGAACCTGTGGCTCATGCTTGGAATCCTAGCTACTAAGGAATTTGAGATCTGATCATCCAGATCCTAGCCTAGACAGGGAACCTAGTGAGACTCTTATTTCCAGTTAGCCACCAAAAGAAGGCAAACATGGAGGTGTAGTTCAAGTGGTAGAGTATTACTCTTGTATGAAAAATCTAAGCAAGAGCTGACGGCCCTGAGTTCACCTAGTACCAGCACCCAAAAAAGTTGTTTTTTTGTTTGTTTGTTTGTTTTGTTAAAGTCAGGACATGCTCACCTGTAGCCTCTGGATGTGTTGGCATGTCTGAAGACAGACTGTCTACCATGAGGAGCCAGAAAAGGAGTTCTGCTTTCTGGGTCAAACTCTGATGGCTGAGGCTACCCAGTTATGATCACTACTCCTCGAAGGCTCTAGCCTGACACCTGTGAGTGTCCCACTCCAGTACAGGGGGCCTCTTGTGGGCCACACTAGTCCAAGCACTGGTGTCCATTGGCCATCAGCCACTAAGGTCAAGGAGGTCCTTCTGGATCCGAAGTTCCCAAGGCCACTTTGTGAAAAAGAGGCCCCATCTGGTATCCATAGCAACAGAAAGTCAAGACTAGGTTTAATGATCATGATTAAGATTTACTTAGGGAATAAAAGCAGAAAGAACACAAAGGGCTAGCTAGTTGTAAATGGGAGGGAGAGGGGCCATGGGCTGTTTGAGGGTCTCTAGCTTTTGTTTATAGCTGTTCCAGACGATCTTAAAATTATCAGGTTGGGGAGAGTCAACCTCAACACACTCTGGTCTTTGATGCAATTGGTAAAGCATTTCCTCTTCTCTGGGGCCAGATCAGCAATCACATGAGCTTTTGCTTTTCTAAACTCCATGTTTGTTTTTGTAGTCACTGCCAAACTAAATCAATTCAGCTTGTGGCAACTTTAAAGAATCATGACTTGCGCAAACAGTCTCCGTCTTTGACTCCTTTCCAAGGACGTCGCGCAACATTTATATAAGTTTCACATGCCTGGTGATCAAATCCTCTAATTACTCAAATCTGTGTCACAGAACTGCAAATTACAGACTTCTAAGATGACAGATTTCTATTAGGTGATATGCTTGGCTAAAGTTCTTTCTTTTATTCAGATAGGAGAGCAACACTGAACTTTTCTTGCAACAGCAGGATCCATGTATGAATAGCTCTTTTCATCTTTAGCTACAACAAAATCACTCATACACACACACACACACACACACACACACACACACACACACACACACACACACAGAGGACCAAAGGCCTGAGTGTTGTCCCTTAGCTTTTTCTGCTCATGGCTAGTATTCTACCACTTGAGCCATAGCTCCACTTCCAGCTTTTTGCTAGTTAATTGAAGATTAGAGCCTCACATACTTTTCTGCCTATGCTGGCTTTGAACCATGATCTGTAAGCATGAGCCACCAGCATACCAGCTCCTAGCTGGACCTTTCAGTCCAATAGCAATGATTATGAGGACTAAATCATTCCTAACAGCCTTCTGGGGTAAGTGAGTAAAGCATTTGCTACCAAAAAAAAAGCTTTTGTGGCTCTCTGTGGATGGACCAGAAATCAAACAAGCAAACAAACAAAAAGACAGAAAGAACCAAGTAGACTCAGGGAGGCCTAGCCTCTGACCCAAACAGCAAGAGCACAGGAACATCACCTCTGATCTCTCAACTAATCAACTCAACTCTTACAGCACAGATGACTTCCTCCTGCAGAGCCTGGGCTTGTCTCTAACTGTGAATGGTTCTGTGAAGCCCTGGCTCTCCTATCCTTCAGAATCCTGCCTCTAATCTTGCCCCTTACTCCTTCTCTGGGATGAATATGGCTAAAAAGTAGACCCGCTAAGCTGGGGAATGTGACTCAGTGGTAGAGTGCCTGTCTAGCATGCACAAGGCCCTGAGTTTCTATCCGCAGCACCAAAAAAAAACAAAACAAAACAAAATAAATGAGGAATGGTACTCTTTTCTGCTCCAGAAAGATCAGTTAATTCTGGGGTCAATCTGAAATCTCTATTCCATATCAGCCTGGAGCCTGCTGGATCTGACCTAGGGGAAGTGCCCAGAGCTGGCCCCAAATAGCTTCTACCCTAAGACAAGGATGACGCAGCCATAGGGTGACAAGGAGAGATGGGAGTGAGAGGAGATATCTACAGAGCAGTAATATATATCTTTTGAACAAAATATTTCCACCACAGATCCCCAAACACTACTTCTGGGCTGCTGACTTTGTCACCACTGGGTTTGCACAGATCAGCACTTAATCATAGCTGTTGCTGATTCTGTCACCCTTGGATCTGCACAAAGCTGCCCCTACACCCAGCTGCCCTGACTCTCAGATTTCTCCCCAAAAGGTGCCCAGGCAAGGCAGGCACTAACCTTTGAGCATGTGTCTGTAAGTACACATCTACATCTCTGTGAATGTGTTTCGGTGTGTGCATGCCTATGTGTGTCTACATCTGTGGTTGTGAAAAAAAGGAAGGGCCAGCTAGATCAAGAGATGCTGAAGCAATGTAGGTCTAAACACAGGAATTGGTTTTGCAATTTGCTTCATTTTTACTAAAAAAAAAAAATACCTAACTGTTGCATTCTTTTCTTATGTTTGCTTTGGTGCACTTAAAATCCATTATCTACCAACTATGAAATAAAGCAAACCCAGTGTCTGGTAAGATGGATGTGTTTTCCTGGCCTCAGTCTCATCTACAAAATGGACCTCATCGGAGGGCCACCAACAGGACGGTGAGTCAGAAAATGCAGTCTCACTCAACAAAGAGCTCTGGCCACAGACATTCAAGCACAAGAGAGAAAAATCCAAGAGCAAGGATGCCAGGAAGTCACTGGAGGGAGCAGTGGAATGAACTCACAATACGCACCTTCAAGAAAACTGCCATGCTTCACAAATAGCCAATGTTGCACTGCTAAGAAGACAAGGCATGGCTCCTTTAGAGCCCAAAATTTTAACAACCACTTTTGCCTGAGTGGATGCCTATGGGAACCCTGGTCTGAGGAGGAAAACATAAAATACAGATTCTGGGTAAGATTACAGGAAGATAAATATCAAATAATCCTTAGATAATATCATGGAATGATTATTAATTTTCCATATAGGAATGACTATGTCATCAGGGAGACAAAGTCATCAATCTTAGGAGCTGGATAAACAGCAATTTGGAGTGAGGAAGCATTAAGATGTCAATGTTTTTTCAAAGTGCTCAGGAAAATAAGTCTGGTGCTGGAGTCCTATGCCTGTAATCCAAGCCACTCAAGAGGCTGAGATCTGAGAATTGGGATTCAAAGCCAGCTTGGGCAAAAATCATTTTATGAGATTTTTATCTCCAGATAACACTAGCATCTGGCTGACTTCCATCTGGCTGGAAGTCAGCCAGATGCTAGTGGCTCATCCAAGTACTCTTAGCTCCTCAAGAGGCTGGGATCTGAGGATCAGATCTCAGGAAAGTCTATGATACACTTATCTCCAATTAACCACCAAAATTAACCACTTGAACTGTGGTTCAAGTGGTAGGGTGCTAGCTTTGAGGGGGGAAAAAAAACCTCAGGGACAGAGCCCAGGTTCTGAGTTCAAGTCCCAAGATAGGCACCAAAACAAACAAACAAAACAAAACAAAAACAGCTGAAGTGGAGGTGTAGCTCAACTGATAGAGCACCCACATTGAGGGAACATGCCAAGTAAGAACAAGAGGTCCTGACTTCAAGCTCCAGTACCAGCACCAAAAACAAACAATAAAAATTTTTTAAAAAAGAAAAGAATTAATAAAATGTATAGCTTGGGAGGGGGGGCCAAGAAAACCAATGCAATATTTTAATAATAGTTTAGTCTGAGTATATAGTATGTTTTGTTGATCTGCCTACCAACTCTTTATACATTTGAAATTTTTCTCCATCAAAAGATAGACATCCAGGAACCCACATCCTCAAAATAACAAGGAATGACAGGAGTACATTTAGTTAAGTCTGGGCCCGGAGAAAGGCACTCACAGAACTCCAAATCAGTGTGGCTTCACATCTCTTAACTTCTCTAACTATGGATCCCATGTGGGACTCAACTGAGGATCCCTAAGAGATCCTCAAGCCTTGTTACCATTCATCCTCACCTGGCTTCAGTCACTTTCAGCCTAACTCTACCTTCCCAAGCTAAGCTCAGAATACCCAAGACTGGGTGATTTGCAATGAATAAAACTTAACTCTGGCTCAGGATTCTAGAGGATAGAAAGGTAAAAGCACGGCATCATCAACTGTCCAAAGCCTTCTCCCCATGGTAGAAGGAGAAAGGAAGAGAGGGACAGCAAGAGAAGAACTTTTAGCCTCAAGCCTGTATATCGGCATTAATGTTTTCATACCTACAGGAGACCTAACAGACTCAAGTAACCTTGCCCAGCTCCCTTGCCAGAGAGACCTTGTAACTGGCATTTACAGATAGAAGACGGCACTTTGGCAGGTAAACAAATGCACAGAGCCACAAGGAAAATGGCAGACCTAGGAATTCAATCTGAGTTGTTCATAGTGCAGGCATGTGGCAGGTGCAGGTGGCTCAAGTCTGTAATCCTAGGGTCTTAGCCAGCCCAGGCAGGAAAGTCCATGAGACTCTTATCTCTAATTAACCACCCAAAAAACTGAAGTGGAAGTCTGGCTCAAGTGGTAGAGCACCAGCCTTGACCTGAAGAAGGTAAGGAACAACTGTGCCCAGGCTCTGAGTTCAACTCATAGTATTAGAGCATGGTGCACACACTTTTGCATGCAGAGGCACACGCCCATGCCAAAAAGAAGAACAGAAAGGCAAGGGAGACGTCTATCAAGTTGCAGTAGGAAACAGAAACAGATGAACTCTAACCAAATCCCAAGGTTCCAACTTTGGAAACATTTCCAGCAGGCACACTTGGGAGGGGCCAAGGGTCACCCACCTGAGATGGCTGTCCTCTGGGCTGCTATATGTCACACTAGTTTCCTTGATGAGAAACAGGGCTTTGGGGGCAGGGTGTACACAGCTCTCATCTACAGGACAAGGAATGGCCCATGTGTTTGTAATTAGGAGTCAGCCAGCTCTGGCAAGCAGAAGAGATCTGTAAGGCCTCTTGCCAGGAGTAATTTCTTTTCTGCCTAAATAAGGCCTCTCCTCACTCAGTGACCAGTGACCAGCACTGCCCACAGGGCAGCCCAGCTTTGGCTTCAAGGAAATGGAGGAAAAAAAGAGCTCTGAGTTTCAATCATGTTCGCTGAGTCAGGCCACATGGCTAAGACCCACAGAGTTTTCTTTGTAGCCTCAAGGAAACCAGTGATAAATAACATGTGTCGTTCAGACTGGGGGGGAGGGGCAACACACGCACACACACGTACATGCGTGTGCATACACACACACACACGCACACACACACAAACATGTTTCCTCCACTGGCAAGGAGTGTATAATACACAGAAGCCCTGAAAACAATGCTGTCCTCCCCTGACACACAAGGAAACCTAAGTAACCAGAGAGAGGGCTTGTGATTAGTAATAAAGTAAAACTCATGCAAGGCTCCTTCCCCCACTCAAGAGCAGATGTGGCTGGTGCCAGGCATGCCGTGTAAGGAGAAGCCACTTCAGGAAGCACAGGCAAGCTGTGGTCAGTCTCCCCCTGGACACCCAAAGTGCTGGAGTCACATGAATATCAAACGTGCTGGGTGACCCATCTTCTGGCTTCCCAGAATAAAAACACAAACCAGATAATGAATTCCTGAACCTTGACATCTTCAAGATCTGGATGGTTGCACAGTCCACAGGGGTTTACAAAGAGTTTGTTTTTGTTTTTGTTTTTGTTTTTTAAAACAGAAATACCTGGCCTAAGATCTGGGCCAGGAGGAGAAGAGGGCTGGGCAGAAGTCTCTCAACTTCTGTATTTTGTTGGAGTATCCTGGGGGAACAGAGCACTTACTCATCAAGAGAACAGAGGCATCAGCTAATGTTAAGTTCACAGGACTTATTTTTCTGCATCGGTTTTACCCAAAAGAAAGGAATAATTCTTTTTTTAATAAGATTTTATTGTGAAAATACTATACAGAGAGGTTACAATTACGTGAACAAGGTAATGATTACATTTCTTACCAAGCATTTGAGAAATGGGACCAGTCATTTAGCTGGAAAATGGGAGGAGGGAAAGACCATGGAGAAGCCTCAATTTAACAAGCCGCAGAGGGAATCCTCAGCCCTTCTTCCAGCTTCCCAAACTGCTGACTCGAATAAACTCACTAATTGTCACAAGGACAAGAGGAGATGGTCCTTCCAGGAGCAAATAAACCAATATAAAGCTTTATTGCTGATTTAAATTAGCCTTGATCCAGCACAACTTCCAAGCCTGATTCCTAATGGCTCTTCACCACCATCCTAATGGAGGCTAGGCTCAGGAGGGCTCATGGTGGCTCTGACCCCTAGCTGCTGGTCAAACAGCTGCTTTATGGATAGGAAATGCCTGTGTCTTACTATACATGTCATATGGTTTTGTGATTAACAGCTCAAGAACCTGACTTTAAATCCCAACTCATTCACAGCTACCAGGGACATGTCTAAGAAACACAATTATTAATCCTAAATCAGTTTTTTTCAAAAACTGAGAAAGCACTAGAAAGCATGATGAAGAAACAAAAATATATGCCAAGCTTTTAACTCAGACAAAACTACCATTGAAATATCAGTACATTTCTTTCTGACTTCCTAAATAATATATACACTCTACATATTGACACAAACACTATTTGTTACTAGATTAGAGTCATTTAGCATGTTGGGCCTTTCATATTAATAATAACATACTGGCCTAAGAGCATGGCTTAGTGGTAGTGTTCTTGCCTAGCATGCATGAAGCTCTGGGTTCAATTCCTCAGTACCACATAAATGGAAAAAGCCAGAAGTGGCACTGTGGCTGAAGTGGTAGAGTGCTAGCCTTGAGCAAAAGAAGCTCAGGGGCAGTGCTCAGGTTCTGAGTTCAAGCCCCAGAATTGTCAAAAAATAAGTAAATAAAAATAATAACATACTATTGTATTAATAATATATTACAACTCCCTAGAACTATACACTTCCTCCACATAGTGAAAAATATCCCGTGCATTTGGCCCACTTTCTGGTTTTTAAGAAGCACTTAGTATATTTTGGTTGAACAGGCAAACATTATATTATAAAAAAATTTCCC
>NW_012267309.1:1299622-1302644 GCF_000151885.1 Dipodomys ordii
ACGACCAGACCAAAAAAAAAAAAAAAATTCCCTAAGCCAGGCACTGGTGGCTCACACCTGTAATCCTAGCTACTCAGGAGGCTGAGATCTGAGAATCACGGTTCAAAGCCAGCCCGGGCAGTAAAGTCGGTGAGACTCATCTCCAATAAACCACTAGAAAACCAGAAGTGGCACTGTGGCTCAAGCAGTAGAGCGCTCTTGAGCTCAAGAGCGCAGGGACAGAGCCCAAGCCCAGAGTTCAAGCCTCACAACCGACCAAAACAAAAAACAACAACAACAACAAAATTGCCATATACATAAATATCACATCAAGAAGGTTTTGCTAAATCTCTACTTACTTAATACAAGGTTTGTATGTATGTATGTGCACATGTGTATGCGTGCACTCAGGGCCTCAACCCTCTTTCTTGACTTACTCAATCAAGATTGGATTTCTACCACTTGAGCCACACCTTCATTTGATCTCTGTGCTTGTTAATTGGAGATAGGACTCTCCTAGATTTGTCTGCCTGGTATGATAATAGAACCATGATCTTTAGACCTCAAACTCCTAAGTAGCTAGGGTTACAGGTATGATCAACCAGTGATATTTTCATATAAACAAAATATATTTTTGAATAACTTTCAAAATGTACTCAAGAATTCCCTGTTATTCAGCACTTGGATTATTTCTAACTGTGCATCAAATAAAACCACCAGTAACAGCCTTATGTGTAAATTTTTCTCTTTTCTCAGGAAAGATTCCTAGAAGTGAATATCCTGGGCTACAAAGGTTGCAAGGTAACTTTTGTATTCATTGCTAAGAATATAAACTAATTTTCATTTCCTTAAGTGTTGGTCAGCTTGCCATCACTGTGGCAAAATATTTTTAATACGCATTTTTTAAAAGAAGATTCACTTTTGCTCAGAACTTCCAGTGCACGGTCTCTTGCCCACAATGTGCTGGGCCTGTAGCAGCCAAGTTTATTACGACAGGAGTCCACGGTGAAGGAAGATGCTGACCTTATAATGGCTAGGAAGTACAAAGCAGGCAGAGACATGGGTTCCAGAATTCCCTTCAGGGGCACATCCCCAATGATCTAACTTCCTCCTCTTAAGGTCCTAATTTCCTCTTAAGGTCCCACCCCTTCCCAATAGTTCCATTGTCTGCGAACTAAGACCTTAACATATAAGAGCTAGGGAAACATTTACATTCCAAACTAGTGAAGGATGGTAGTTGAAACCTAAATTCTAGCACTACTGAAGATGAAGCAGGATTTTTAGTTCAAGGCCAGCCTAGGCTTCATAATGCATAATACCTTGCATAACAATATGCAAGGTTAACAATACTGAAACTTTTAAATTTACTTACCATCTATAAGCATTTTTCAGGAAATTCATTTGTCTCATTACTCTTCTATTCATAGTCATCATTTTGGAGCAGGAGCATATATATTTTGCACTGTAGCTCCCACTCCCTTCCTGGTCGTGGGGCTTGAACTCAGGGCCTGGGATCTGTCCCTGAGCTCTTTTGCTCAAGCACTCTACCGATACAACTCCACATCTGGTTTTTGAGTGGCTCATTGGAGATAAGAGTCTCACAGGGACTTTTCCGACTGTGCTGGCTTTGAACTCAGATCTCAGCCTCATGAATAACTAAGATTACAGGTATAAAACCACTGGCGCCCAACCTGCTTTATAGCTTTTTAACATACATATACATATGCATGCACACACGCGCGCACACACACACACACACACACATTCACACTTTGGCTTGAACCCAGGACCTGTGACTTGAACTATTTTGCTTAAGGTTGATGATCTACCACCAGCTCCAGTTCTGGCTTTTGGATGGTTAATTGGAGAAAAGAATCTCATGGACCTTCCATTTGGGCTGGCCTCAAACCACAATTTTCAGACTCAGCTTCCTGAGCAGCTAGTCTTTCAGGCATGACACACCAGTATATATATATATATATATATATATATATATATATATATATATATATATATATATATATTTTAAAATCTTCTTTTACCACATATCATACTCTATTTACTATATCTTTGTTTTTCCCTATGATCCTGTAAGATCTTAGCGGATCATTTTTGTCCAAAGTCACTCAACAAGTCCCTCTGAGATACTGATTGAGGTGATTTGAAAAGTTGGGCACTTTGGGAAAATCTGGTATCTTTAAAACATTTTGTCTTCCAGAGAACATATTATTGCACTTCAAGGTTTATATTATCCTAACATCCTTTCATATTGATTGGTAAAGTGTTCAGGTTACTTCAGCTGCACCTATATATGTTTTGATGGTGTGGTGATACTGTTTAGGGTTCTTTGTTCTTTGTTATGGGATCCCCTGCCCCCACCACATCTTTCCATTATAGTCATATGCACAAGAGATTTTCCAATGTATTTCATCTAAATTCATCAACAAATCCACATATTAACTCTAAAAAGTTTTAAAGTATATAGTGCCATAAAAGCAGTAACAGCATCTTATCCAACTCAAGTTCTCCCTGTGTTTCAGCTTCATTTCCTGTATTCTTAAAGACTCACAGAACAATCTCATGCAAGGATGTTTAATTGCCTGCAAAATTAATAGGAATATTTAGGCTGCATGACTAATGTTTATAGATATTAACTAATTAATCATAGCTAATTAAAATGCTATCTTGCTAGGTGTCAGTAACTCATGACTATAATCCTAGCTATTCAGGAGGCTGAGATCATGGTTTGAAGCTAGTCCGGGCAGGAAAGTCCATGAAACTCGTTATCTCTACTTAAACCACCAGAAAGCCAGAAGTGGCACTGTGGTTCAAAGTGGTAGAGTGCTAGCTTTAAATAAGGGGGGGGGAAGGGGTAAGAGAGAAGCTTAGGAAAAAACACTCAGGCCCTGAGTTCAAGCCCCATGACCAACAATAATAGCAATAACACACAAAAAATACGTTATCCTACCTCTGCTTTCACTGTATTTGATGTCGGTATAATTTGTGGAGGGGAAGGGGAAAAACAAGTCGTTTAAATAAGGAT
>NW_012267309.1:1302789-1305908 GCF_000151885.1 Dipodomys ordii
AAATAAAAAAATATGTTATCCTACCTCTGGTATCCTGTGATTTTTTTTTAAATCAGAAACTAGTGGTGCCCTTAAAGTTTAATAGGTATTTTATTATCTCTGTATTTCAAATGTCTAAGTGACTTCAGTCATCTAAAGGTCCTGGTGCCTCAAGCCTATAATCCTAGCCATTTGGGAGGCTAAAATCTTAGGATCTCAGTTAGAAGCCAGCCTGGACAGGAAAGTCCATGAGACTCTTCTCCAATTAGCCACCAAAAGGTAGAAGTAGAGGTGTAACTCAAGTGGTAGAGTCTATCCTTGAGTGGAAATTTCAAGCAAAAACGTGAGTCCCTGAGTTAAAGTCACTTTTTACTCTCTCATTCTCTCTCTCACACATACACATGCATGAATACACCCCACAAAAAAGTCAACATAAGGAAAATTTTAATTTTAAATGACATCAGGTATAGTTTCATAAACATGAACTAGATACCATGATACTGTCATGTCTCCAAACAAATCCCCTGTCCCCAAGGTTGAGTGACCTCGGCATCTAGACCCAGTGAGAGAGACAAATGGGTACTCTGTATAAGAGATCTATGGATACATTGGTCAGTTATTAAATACAGGCATCCCTCAGGAGCCAGCCATCTCAGGTGTAGTCAGTATTTCCAAACTACATGAGACTAAGTGAGCTCTTAAATATTAACAGCAATCTGGGTGCCAACAGCTCACACCTGTAATCCTAGCTACTCAGGAGGCTGAGATCTGAGGATGGCAGTTCATACCCAGCCTGAGCAGTAAAGTCTCTAAAACTCTTAGCTCCAATTAACCACCAAAAAAATACCCCGAAAAATGAAGCTGTGGCTCAAGTGGTAGAGCACTAGCCTTGAGCAAAAACTCTTAGGGACAGCACCCAGGCCATGAGTTCAAGTCCCAGGACCAACACACACGTACACACACACAAGTAAAAATGAGAAAATGAAGACAGGGCTGTAGTCTGGAATGCAGGCCTATTATCCTTGCTTACCAAGGCACCAAGGTTCACAGATGGCCAGCAGTTCATTAATGGAGGCAGACCATTTAAAAGTTAGAAATCATAAAACAAGATACACTCTTAATATTAAAATATACATATGAAGTACCACCAATGTATCAATGAGATACTAGGTCCTTTCTATTTAGTAAAAATATCTGATTGATATTTTGATATTTGTATTACTTCATAAATCACCCACATTATATAATCTATTTCCTGGTTTGATTCTTTCAACAGTGAGGTATTCAAATGCATCTAGGAACCGAAATACGAAATATTGATTGATCCATTCATTAGAAGTCAACAGGATTATTTTAAGAGGTTTTCTTCATTCTGTATTTTTCAGGTATTAAACTTGAGGAGCTTTTTCTTTCTTCTCATTCATACTACTTACAGATTGTGTAAAGTTATGCCTGTTTAAATAAGCACAACTTCCATGAGCAGGTTTGGGAACACACAGCTCTCAATATTAAATATTGTTATTATTAGATAACCAGTCCTCAACAGAAGACTTAATATGTTGCCATATTAAGAGAAAAACAAATTTCAAATAAAGTCTGGCTCACATATTTAATCCTAGCTACTCAGTAGACTTCAGGTCTGTGGGATTGTGGTTCAAGACCAGCCCAGGCAGAAAGTCCCCAGACTCCATCTCCAAAATAATCAGCAAAGAAAGAATGAAAGAAAGAAAGGGAAGGAAGGAAGGAAGGAAGGAAGGAAGGAAGGAAGGAAAGAAGGAAGGAAGACCAAAATACAAACAAAAAACAAAAACAGGTGTCAAGCAATCCAAGTGGTAACAAGGCTCTAAATTCAAACAACTACCATACTGGCAAAAAAAAAAAAAGTTTTAAGGTTAAAGTAGCTTAGAAAAAGACATCAAACTGGTCTTACAGAAGTGGAAGGAATTGACAGTTTAACAATATTCTTTCTATGGTTTTAAATTGTTTAAAAACTTCGTAAAATTGAACTGAGAACTGGTGGCTCATCCCCATATTCCTTGCTACTCAGGAGGCTGAGATCTAAGGACTGCATTTGAAGTCAGTCCAAGCAGAAAAGTCTGTGGGAATCTTATCAGCAATTAACTAGAAAAAAAAGAGGGGGGAGCCAGAAGTGGAGCTGAGGCTCAGTAGTTGAGTACTAATTTTGAGCAAAAAGCAATAAGAGCATGAGGCCTTGAGTTCAACCCCCAGTACCAGAACAAGAAAATATTGTATTATTACTTTTACAATGTAAGCTTGTTGCCACTTCTACGGAATATAATGCAAGCATGAAGTTATGTTTGGGAGATGGATGGACCTAATGACTTCCTGAAAGGGACCAGTGGGGTATGGAAGGGAGTCAAGCAAGAACTTTGTGCTACTTTGACTTAAAAAATATCTCTGAATCTGAATACCAAATCCTGGTGGCTTTCCATCAGATCTCATTCCTAATTCCACAGAAGTTGTTTTAATAGTGACGGGTAGCTATGTGCTTATCTTTACCCCTTTCAAAAAGGAGGTGTGAGAACTGGAGACATGGGCCTACCCTAGCTGGAGAAGGAACCGTCTGCCACCCCGTTTAAAAGGTAAATGCAAACCATACTGTCTCTGGCCCAAGAAAAACAAAGATACACTAAGGACTCTCTCATTAAAGGGGTCTGAAGGTGTCCCATCCTGTTTAGACATGTATGCTGACCTATGGTGACCTTGACTATACAAAGCCATCACAGTGTTGACCTTGTAGAACTCAGGCTGAAAACAAAAATAATCTACATGAATCTTTCAGAGCCCAGATCAGTCAGCAGTCCAAAAACACCAGCCACTTTTCATTTACTGTCCCTCCAATGTGGGGGTAGGAAGAGTGATGAAGGAAGAAGTAGGAAAGGGGAAGAGAGGGAGGGGAAGGAAGCAGGGGAAGTAATGTAAACATAATCATTTGCTAGAGAAGAAAACACAGATGTGTGTGCACACATGCACACAGGCACACATGTTAGTACTGGAGTTTGAACTAAGGGTCTCACTGAGCTTTTTAAACTGATTAAGGTTGGTGCTCTACCACTAGAGGCACACCTCAATTTTCTGGCTTTTAGCTAGTTACTAGAGATAACCCTAGGTCTCCTTGG
>NW_012267309.1:1307227-1317798 GCF_000151885.1 Dipodomys ordii
GGGGGGGCGGGGGGGGGCTGGGAAGGGATGTGAAGGATAAACAAAGGAGGAGGCTGCAATGCTTGATAAGAAATGTACTCATTATCTCGCCCATGTAATTGTAACCCCTCTGTACAGTATGTTCACAATAAAAAATAAAAATAAAGAATCTCATGGACTTTTCTGGCTAGGCTAGCTTCAAACTGTGACTCTCAGATCTTAGCCTCCTTAGAAGCTAGGATTATAAGTGTGAACTACTGTTGCCCACTACACAGATTATTATTATTATTATTATTATTATTATACCATCTGTTGGATACTAGGGCCCATTTGTAGAATCACTCAGACAAGAGAAAAGCTGGCTAGACGCCCTCTCTCATGGTCCATAGCCCAGTCTTAAGTCAAAGAGATCTAGTATCCTTTGGCATGCACTGTGATATAATTGAAAGTCTTCCTCCAGTGACCTTTAGTAGGAAAGACTATCCAAAGTGATCTGATGGCTTGTTCAGAAGAAAGACTTCAGAGGCATAGCATAGTCTTTCCCAGGGAGAAGAATCCACATTTGGACATTTGCCTCAATGCATGAGCCAGAGTTCCAGCCCACCTTTCCCCACCACCTTCAACGTTCCTGATGGGACTTGACTAGGGTTGTGGCCTTCTTAAAACTCAAGTTAGGCTTGGTCCCAGTGTTGGGAACTGGGCTTTATGGGAAGTGTTTGGATCATGGAGGCAGAGCACTCATGAATGGATGAGTATCTTTTTCTCCTGAGTTCTGGCTCTCCTGGGAGCAGCTTAGTTACATTGTAACACAGACAACCTATAATGTAGGTATCTACTTGCTCTTAGGCTTCCTGCCATTGTTGAAGCAGTATGAAAACCGTTACCAGATGTGGTCACCCATCATAGATTTCCCAGCCACCAGTACTATGAACCAAATAAACCATTTTCATTTTATCCTCCTCTTCCATTTTTTTCCCTCCAATAGTGAATATCAAACCCAGAGTCTTGAAAAATGAACTACACAATGTTGCCCTCCAGCTCTTAGATTTTGTTTGAGGTAGAGGGGTGTGTGTGTGTGTGTGTCCGTGTGTGTGTGTGTGTGTGTGTGTGTCCGTCCATCCATACTGGGGCTTAAATAAGATTCAGGGCCTAAGCATGGTCCTTAGCTTTTTCCCTTAAGGCTGGTGCTCTACCACTTAGGCCACACCTCTACTTCTAGCTCTTTGGTGGTTACTTGGAAGATAAGAATCTCAAAGTCTTTCTTTCTCAATCCCACTTCAAAAACCAGTTCTGATATCTCAGCCTCTAGAGTAGCTAGGATAACAGGTGTTGAGACACTGGTGACCAGCTTTATTTTGTTTTTGAATTAAAGTCTGACTAATTTTTCTCAAGCTAATCTCAAACTCCTGCCTCTACCTCCTAAGTGTGCAGTGGCTCACCATTGTAATTCTGGCTACTCAGGAGACTGAGATATGAGGATGAAGGTTCGAAGCTAGCCTAGGCAGGAAAGACCAGGAGACTTTCGTGTGTGTGTGTGTGTGTGTGTGTGTGTGTGTGTGTGTGTCCAAGGGGGGTGAGGGTGGTCATGGGGCTTGAACTCAGGGCCTAGGTGCTTCCCCTTAGCTCTTTTTTCTCAGTTTCTTTTCTCTCAGGTTTAGTGCTCTGTCACTTTGAGCAAGAGCGCCACTTCCAGTTTTCTGATTGTTATTTGGAGAGAAGAGTCTCACAGACTTTCCTGCCCAGGCTGACTTTGAACCCCGACCAGCAGATCTCAGCCTCCTGAGTAACTAGGTTTACAGGCATAAGCCACCAGTGCCCAGCACTATTTCTTATCTCAAATTAACCATTAAAAAGCCAGAAATGGAGGTATGGCTCAAGTCACAGAGCACCAGCCTTGAGTAGAAAAAAATTAAGGTACAGCACCCAGGCCCTTAGTTCAAGCCTCCGTATTGGTACAAAGCATAACAAAACAAATAAGAGGAAACCAGGTACACAGGCTCAGTGTGCACTCTGTCTAGACATGCAACAGCCTATTAGAGGAAGGGGGCTGATGGGCTGACAGACAAGACTCATGAGTGCTGTTTTCAAAAGATGGACAGAACCCATGCTGTCATTCAGCCCAGCCATCCATTCACATCAGGCTTCTATACCCAGCCTTGATCTACATGTTTCTCCTCTCCCAGCCACTCCAGCTGGGTGTCTATGTGGCATGCAGAGTGCATGGTGCTCACATTGATGCTCTAAGCTTTGACCCAACCCACTAAATGGCCCTCCTAATGAATGGCAGCCACATGCTTCCAGGTGCCCAGGCCCAAAGTCTGTAGCTCATTCTTGTATAACTCCATGTAAAGGAATTCAGAAGCTTGAGTTCTTTTATCTGAGTTTCTTTACATGGACACAACTAGTCTACACACATCTCTCTGTAACTCTCCTTGACAGATTGCAGACCTGAATAAGCCGACCCCTTGTTCTCCTTCCAGCTTTCCCTTCAACAGCTCTGCACAGCCCGGTGTCCTGAGGACCTAACACACAGAACCGAGTCATCTTGACTGTTCAGGCAGCCCTCTATTCTGGAAGACGGCCAGAGTCCTGATCCAGCCTTGCTGGAAGGTCAGATTGATCCAAGCTAGACAGATGCCCCTCATTGTGTGTTTAGTAGCTTGACACTGGGCACTGGTGGTTTGTGCCTATAATCCTAGCTACTATTTCCAATTTACCAGCAAAAAAAAAAAAAACAAAGTAGAGCTGTGGCTCAAGTGGTAGAGCACCAACCTTAAGCAAAAAAAGCCAAGGGACAATGTTCATCCCAGTACCGGGACACATACACAAGTACAAGCACACATGCACATGTGCGTATACACATACACACACACACACACACACACTCACACACACACACACACAGAACTTTACCCCAGTCCAACTCTTTGAGAAAATCCAAAGGCAGGCAAGTGATTTCTAACCCCAAGCATCAGAAACACCAGCTGAGGTCAAAGAAGATTCAAGGAAAGTTCAGTGCAGAATGAGGCTGACCAGGGCTCAAAGTGTATCCATGCTTCAGTTCCCTCGGAGGAGGATCCAGGGTTAAGACAAGGAGCATGGGGTACAGAAGCTCAAAGAGGGCATTCCTCTCAGTATCTCCTAGGAATCTACTTTTGGGTGAAGCCATATGGGGGCCCGAGCACTGTGCTCCCTCTCCTCATTTCTTGGCTCCACAGTCACCTTAAAGGTCAACATCCCATCATTCAACCCTACCACCTACAACCAGGTGACAGTTGCTGATTCTTAAAGCCAGCGTAGCTAGGACAATGAGTTGAGGGTTTGTTGTCATTGTTGTTTTTGGTGCTGGTACCGGGGCCTGAACTCAGGGCCTCCTACCCTCACATGGCTTTTTCACTCAAGGCTGTTAGTCTACCACTTGTGCAACAGCTTTTTGCTGGTTAGAGCTAAAAGCCCAGTCTGGCTTTGGACTAAGATTCTCAGATCTTAGCCTCCTGAATAGCTAGGATTACAGGTGTGAACCACTGTGTTTTGTGGCTTCTTTTCTCCAACTAGTGACAGAGCAAGTGTCAGTCCTTAACTCAGCCTGGCACACGCCCATCTGAACTCTCTTTACCTCAAACTCCATCTGAGACAGGAAAGACATAGTCTGAGCCTGAGAGTGGACAACAGGGACACATGCTCTGTCCCACGGTCACCATCAACCCAAACAGAGCTCCACCTTGCAATCACATACTACCATCCCACAGGAAAAACCTTTGTGTGATCAATTTCCAAGATCTTCTGAGGATGTGAATCCCCAAGGAAAACACATGAAATTTTAGAATGGGGCCTCAAGAAAAGCACATGCAATTTTATTTACTTATTTTTTGACAGAATTAGGGCTTGAACAGGGGCCTGGCTGCTGCCCCTTAGTTTTTCCACTCAAGCCACAGCTCTACTTCTGGCTTTTTGCTGATTAACTGGAGACTTTTCATCTCTGGCTTTGAATTTTGATCCTCACATCTCAGCTGCCTGAACAGTTGGGATTTCCAAGCATGAACTGGCACCTGATGCACTTGTAATTTTAAACTTCCATAGGTCCTGAAAACATAGTCCACTGTATATATACAATCCACTGAAAAGGCCCATTTGCAAGTGAGCTGGCTGCAGATTCCCAAGGGCTCCAGATAAACAGAGCACCAATAAAACTTGATAGCATGGGCTCTGTTCAAGGGAGAACATTTTACAACTCAATCGAGGTCTCTTCCAGGAAATGATTGCTTTCCCGGTCTGGCCCAGGAAAGTGTCCAGCCTTATGTCTCTGGGCACAAATGTCACTATAAGATCGGGGGGGGGGGGGGGGCAGGGAAGAAGGGACTAAGGCCGGTGAACTTGCATCCCACAACATAACACAACACCATGGTGCAGGAACTGAGGATGATCAAAGAGAACCCTGCAACCTCACAGTTCCTGGCGTCCTATGGAAAGAGACAAAAATGGAAGTCTTGCTCCCCAACAATCCAAAGACCAGGCTCCCATAAGTTCCCAGCAGAGCTGTTGGTTAATTCAAAGATGTTCCTCACTCTCCAAACCTACCGCTACCCCCCAAAACATTCCTCCTCCATCTATCCTAAAGCAATGTCAGTGGCTTCTTTAAGACAACCTGGAATTTCCTCAGGATGGGAGCACTGGCTGATAAGCTCCATCGCTCTCCCATCTACACACCCTCCCAAGCCCCAAACACACTCATTCAGAGCCCCAAGAGGAAGGAGGGCCACAATATGCTTCCAGCTACATCTTGGAACACAGTTCTCCCTGATTCATCCCCTACCAGGAACATGTCCTCAGTATAAGGAGCTAAAGAATCATAAGGGCGGTGAAGCACCCCCTCCCAACATAGGAGAGGAATCCCCTAAGACCTCTTTCCTAAGAGGTCACTTCCTTTACCTGTTCCTCTTCTCCTCCAAAAGTATCCACTTAGCTTGTCAACACCAAAAGTTGCATTTCTGATCATCCCTCTTTTTTTATCTATTTACTTTTGCTTCCTACCAGGCACCCTGAGCAACAATGTTCAGTTTCCACTGCTTTATAACAGCCAGGCACCAGTGGCTCATGCTTGTAATCTTACTCACTCAGGAGGTTGAGATCTGAGGATTGTAGTCTAAAGCAATTTAGGCAGAAAAGTCCATGTGACTGTTATCTTCAACTAACTAGCAATATACCAAAAGTGAAGCTGTGGCTCAAGTAGTAGAGCACTATCCTTGAGCAGAAAGCTCAGGGATAGCTCCCAGGCATGGTGTGCACGTGCATGTGTGTGTGTGTGTGTGTGTGTGTGTGTGTGCGCGCGCGCGCGCGTGTGCGTGTGCGTGCGCGTGCGTGTTTGGTTCACAAATTGAACCAGTGGCTCATACCTGTAATCCTGTAATCTTAGCTACTCCAGTGGCTGAGATTTAAGGATTGAGATTCAAAGCTGGCTGGGGGAGGAAAATCCATAAGATTCTTATTTTCAGTTAACTATCAAAAAGCTGGAAATGGAGCGGTAGCACAAGTGGTAAAGCACTATCCTTGAGCAAAAAAACTAAGGAACAGCACCTACGCTCTGAGTTCAAGCCCCAGGACTGACACTAGGAAGAAGAAATAGTGGAGGTAAAGGAGGAGGGGTTTGAGGGGAGGAAGAAGATGACAGAAGAGGGAAGAAAGAAGAAGGAAGAATCCTAGGAAGCCTTTGTGCAGTCTCCTTCTTTGCTGGTAGAGGGCCTGGCCTATAATACTGCTTGAAACTGAAGTGTATTTGTTTGGGCTGTTGTTAAAAGAAACCTCATTTGCTAATCAAGGCTGAAGTCCATGGGTGTTTACCAGGAGCACTACTACATGGACAATGCTGCTGACTGTCACCCCTACCTCATCCAGGCTCTGGGGATTACACAGGCTGATATGAGTTCTGACCATGCTGTTTGAAGACTACTGGGAGCTTGCTACATTCTTCTTTTTTATTATTAAGTAGGTGAACAAAGAGGTTTCAATTCTGTAAGTTCGGTGATAAGTACAACGCATCTTGATGAATGTCCCCCTTCCATTCCTTGTTTTCCCTCATGTCCCCTCCCATCCTTACCCTCAAGGAACATAGTTCAGTTTTTATATAATGTACACGGAACATAATGACTGCATTTGCCTGCCCTTCCCTCTTCACTTCCAGTGCTATCCCCCACCACTTTGCCCTCACCCCTGAACATGTCTTGCTTCCTGGTATTTATTTTGTTATGTTTAACAAAATGAATTATACCATTGTACTTCTCCCCTAAGTATGCTATCCTTTAGTCAGTTTGTTTGTATATGTATAAAATCCTGTATATGTTGTCTTGTATGTATGTATGTAGGTATGTATTTTAGATCTAGCTTCCACATATGAAAAAAAAGTGCTATTTGTCTTTCTGAGCCTGACTTACTAAACACATAATTTTTTTTCTAGGGCTGTCTATTTCTCTGCAAATGACATAATGTTTTACTTTCTGTGGATGAGTAAAATTACATTGTTTATATATAGCACATCTGCTTGATCTACTACTCATCCACTGTAGGGCATCTGGGCTATTTTCATACCTTGTCTATTGTAAATAGTTCAGCAAAGAACATAGATGTCTTTATCATATCTTGACTTGTAATACTCCAGATAAATGCCCAGGAATGGATATTGCTGGATCATAGAATAGTTCTATGTTTAATTTTCTGAGGAATCTCCAAACTATCTTCCGAAATGGTTGCACTAGTTTACATTCTCACTAAGAGTACAATAGGATTCCCTATCCCCTGTATCCCGGCCAGCATTTGATATTGTTTGTATTCATAATAATGGCTAATCTTACTGGTTGTGATGGGATTTCAATGTTGTTTTGATTTGCATTTCCTTTATGGCTAGGAAAGTAGAGTATTTCCTCATGTTTATTGGCCATTCTTACTTCTGAAGTCTTTATTTCGCTCGTTTCCCCATTTATTGTTTTATTGTTTTCTGGGGGGGGGGGCAGTTAGCTTCTTGAGCTTCTTGTACATTCTAGATATTAGGCCCTTGTCAGAAGTATAGCTGATAAAGATCTCTCAATCTACAGACGGTCTTTTTTAGTTTAGTAACTACATCCTTTGCTATGCAAAATCTTTTTAGTTTGACACAATCCCATTTGTTGAGTCTCTGACTTGCTGAGACCCTGGAAGTCTACTCACAAAGTTCTTGCTTATGCCAGTAAGTTCTAATGTTTGTCCTATTTCCTTCCTGTAGTAGTTTCAAAGTTTCAGGTCTGATGCTGAGGTATTTGATCCATTTTGAGTTGATATTAATTAGTGCAATATGACAGACAGGGATCCAATTTCAGTCTTCTACATATGGTTGTCCAATTTTCCCAAAACCATTTGCTGGAGAAGTTGCCACTTTTCCAACATATATTTTTAGCTCCTTTATCAAATGACTGCAAATATCTAGATTTATTTCTGGGTCTTCCAGCCTATTTCCACTGGTCTTTGAGCCCATTTTTATACCAGCACCAAGCTGTTTTTGTTATTATAGTTCTGTAGTTGAAGTTTGAGGTATGGAATTGTGATATTGTGATACCTCTACATTGCTTTTTTTGCCCACAATTTCTTTGGCTATTCAAGGTCTTTTATGCTTCCACATGAATATTTGGATTATTTTATCTATCTTGTTGAAAAATGACACATGAGGGGTATTACACTGATTTTGTAGATTACCTTTGGCAATATGGACATTTTCATTATATTAATTCTGCCAATCCATAAACCTGAGAGGTCTTTCTATTTCCTGATAGCTTCTTTAATTTCTTTCTTTAGAGTTTTATACTTTTCCCTATAAGATCCTTCATGTCCTTGGTCAGGTTTATTCCTACTTTGCCCAGGGGAGAGATGGAAGGGGTGGGGGTGGGGGTTGGTCATGGGTCTTGAATTCATGGCCTGGGTGCTGTCCCTGAGCTCTTTTGCTCAAGGCTAGTGCTCTACCACTTTGAGCCATAGTGCCACTTCAGTTTTTTAGTGGTTAATTGGAGATAAGGGTGTCACCAATTTTCCTGCCTAGGCTGGTTTTGACTGTAATTCTCAGATCTCAGCCTCCTAAGTAACTAGGATCATAGGCCTGAGCTGCCAGTGCACAGCTTCTACTTTTTTTTTTTGAGGCTATTATAGATGGAATTGTTTTCCTGATTTCTCTTTCTGCTCATTGTTGGTAAACAGAAAAGCTACTGATTTTTGTGGGTTAAGTTTGTGTCCTACTACTTTGCCACTTATTAATCAGCTCTATAAGCTTGGAGGTAGAGTCTCTAGGGTCCTTAGGTATAAAATTATGTTATCTGCAAATAAGGATAGTTTTATTTCTTTAGATCCCTTTTATCTTTTTCTCTTGTCTTACCACTCTGGCTAGGAATTTCATTGTTATACTGAAGAGAAGTAGAAGAGTGGACATCCTTGTCTTGCTTCTGATTTTAGAGGAAATGGTTTCAGTTTTTCACCATGTGTATGATGTTGGCTGTATGTCTGTCATAGATAGCCTTGATTCTGTTGAGGTATATTCCTTTTCCTCCTAGCTTCTCCAGAGCTTTTATCATAAGTGGATGTTGCATTTTGTCAAAGGCTTTTTCACATCTATTAAGATGGTCATGTGACTCATATTACATTTATTGATTTATGTATATTGCAACTCTTTTCTTTATATATACATTACTAAATCTTACCTTAAAGATTATTTAGCCTGGTCAGGTGCCAGTGGATCACAGGTATCATCTTAGTTACTTTACACAATAGTCAGAGATAAGGAGGATCAAGGTTTAAGGCCAGCTCAGATGTGGGATCCAATTTCAACTAGTAGCTGGGCATAGTGATGTAAATCACACTATGTCAGAAAGTATCTATAAGAGGACTGTGATCCAGGCCAGCCTGGGAGGAAAAGCAATATTCTATTTCAAAAATAACAAGGATAGAAAGAGCTCAAGCAGTCAAGCAACTATATAGCAAAGCTCCAAGTTCATATACAGTATCAAGCTGGGTGCTGGTGGCTCACACTTGTAATCCTAGCTCTTCAGAAGGCTGAGATCTGAGAAGCAAGGTTCAAAGCCATCCTGAGTAAACAATTAGAGAGTTAATCTCCAAATAATCAGCAAAAAAGTGGAAGTGTGGCTCAAGTGGTCAAGTGTCAGCCTTGAGCAAAATAAAAAAGCCAAGCAAAAGCACAAGGCCCTGAGTCTAGTACCAACACAAAAAAAGCAAAACAAACAAAAAACTGAACAACAACAAAAGACAAAAACTATCACCAAAAATAAATTTTAAGACAAAAAAGCATTTCTACATCATTTCTTGGTCTTAAAAATCCAGGTAAAAGATGGGCACCAATAGCAAACCCCAGTAATCCTAGCTACTAAGGAGACTGAGATCTGAGGATCATGGTTCAAAGTCAGCCTGGGCAGGAAAATCCATGAGACTCTCATTTCCAATTAATCACCAGAAAACAGGAAGTGGCACTGTGGCTCAAGTGGTAGAGTGCTCACCTTGAGCTGAAGAACTCAGGGACAGAGCCCAGGCCCAGAGTTCAAGCCCCAAAACTGACAACAAAACAAACAAAAAATCCATGTAAAAGATCACATGGTAATAACAAAAATTATAACAATAAATTAAATCTGCAAATATCATAAGCAGAAACTTCACTGTTTACAACAGAAGGAGGGTTCCTATATGAAAACAAACCCATCTCTTTGCAGTAAGAGATCTTAAAGGGTTGGGGGAGGGGTGAGTCAATTACAAGGTTGGCTTTTATTCTTAAAACCACATCTCATAAATTTTCCATTTCCCAGTTGTCTCATTTTCAAGATATTTAAAGTGTTTTAGAAAAAGAAGAAAAATTCCAGTTGTACACCAAAACTGTATCTTAAGACATGGGGAAGGGGGGTTCCTTAAATAAATTAACACACATTTAGTAGGTAAGAATAGAGTATATTTTAATCACTATGGTAGTTTCTCTTAATTTTCCCCAGACTTTGCGTTTCAATTCCAAGGGAAAAGTAAAAGACTAATAGATATCAATGAACATGCCACGTGCCCACAAGTTCTAACTGGAACATATAAAAGAAAAATTATAGTTTTCATTGTCAAACTGCCACTTTAAATACATATTTTTAGTTAAAAAAGAGAAATTACACACATTTTCCCTCTACCCTCACAAAACTGGTTTCATTTTTGCATGTTGATGTCTAACTTTTACTGCCTTGTTCCAGGAGTCTATTTGGGGATTTATAGTTTATTAGGCAGTTAAAATCATGGCCATATTCCTTAACTTGGCATACCTATGGGACAGTTTCCTGCTTTGGATTCTGAAGGATGTATTTATTACAACTTACACACACACACACACACACACACACACACACACACACACACACACACAATCAAAAATAACATTGCAGAACTAGGGACCAGTGGCTTGTGCCTGTAATCCTAGCTACTCAGGAGGCTGAAATTTGAGGATCATGGTCCAAAGCCAGCCCAGGTATTAAAGTCTGTGAGATTCTTATCTTTGATTAACCATAGGAGGAGGAGGAAGAGGAGGAGGAGGAGGAGGTGGG
>NW_012267309.1:1317848-1321146 GCF_000151885.1 Dipodomys ordii
GAAAGAAAGAAAGAAAGAAAGAAAGAAAGAAAGAAAGAAAGAAAGAAAGAAAGAAAGAAAGAAAGAAAGAAAGAAAGAAAGAAAGCCAAAAGTGGAGGTAGGTGCTCAAGTGGTAGAATACCAATTTCAAGCAGAAAAAACTAAGGGATAGCCCTTTGGCGCTGAGTTCGAACTCCAGAACTGACACAAAACAAAACCCAGCAAGACATCCAAACCACCAGGTTTGTTTGGGACTGGGTTATCCTAAAGGCTGAGAGGCCAGGCCAAGGCCAGCGCCAGCTGCAGTCCTACCAGGCCATCTTTGTCCCGGATGTGGAGAAGTGAGCTACAGCAGTCCTCTGCTCCCAGCCCATCTGCAAAATCTCCGTGACTCTTAGACAAGCACAAGAGAGACACAGAAACACTAAGAATCAAAACAAAGAGCCTTGCCACTCAGGACTCTGCTTCTCTTTCATTTATTTTATGGTGCTGGAGGTGGAGCCCAGAGCCTCAGGCATGCTGGACAAGCCTTGTCCGTAAGCCACAGCTGTAGCCCTCTTTTGTGCCTCAAAGCAGGACAGGACAGAACCAAGCTTCCACCTGCCACACAAACACCTCTATGCACCAGCAGGCTTCAGTTCTCTCCAGAAGGGAAGGACCACACTCCTGGGGACAGGTACCCCAAAGCATAGCCAGAAGACTCCACTACAGCCTAAAAATGCTGTTTCTTCTGTCAGTCCCTTTAAAACAAGCAAAGCAGGCAATGTGTGTCTAAGCATTTAGCCCTCACAGACGTTAGGAATTCTGTGAAACCCAGCATTCATAAAAGCCAGGGCTGCCAGAATTAGTCTTAAATACAAAGAACAAGCGAAGCATTTCTCAGTATACAGCAGATGAATGCTTCAGCAGAAACTTCAGTGAAGGTTGCCTTATAAACTCTAAAAGGAAACTGGACAAACTTCATTTTGTGGGTGGACAGCAAACCCTAATAACTAAAACCTGGGCAAAGAGTCAAAAGTGGCATTACAATAAAGTACAGGGTACACACACCGCACAAGGTCCAGGGCCCTCTGCTGCTGACCTGTTGCATGGTGGTCATTTGGATGTGGAATAAGAAGCCTTAGCAATTAAATCCCTCATAAGGACAGGAGACTCACCGCTATGCAGGACAGGGTTACAGTTGTAGTGATCTTCTGTTTTGTGTTTTATTTTTGGGTGGTGCGAGGGTTAGAACTTCGAGGGCCAGGTTTGCTAGACAGATGCTCTATTGCTTCCTGACCCATGCTTTCACCTCTTTTTTGTTTTGTTGTTTTTGAGATGGGAATCTCAGTTTTCTTCAAGGGAAGCCTGGATCATGATTCTCCTATTTACGCTTCATGCTGTAGCCAGGAAGAGAGGTGCATGCCACCATATTTAGTTTTGTCTCGGGAGCTTTTCTGCCTGGACTGGCCTAAAACTGGGATAATTGGCTGGGATAATTGGCTTGAGATGGAGATCTACTGAACCTTTTCACTTGGGCTGGCCTCAAATCACAATCATCCAGATCTATCTCCCAGTAGGTATAATTACAGAAATGAGCCATTGGTGGCTGTCTATTGGTACTTCTTAAATTCCTGGGTATGTGTAGTTGTCCTAGGAAGACAAGATGGCAGGCATGGGAGATGGGGTGAGTAATGTTGGGTTTATTTTCCTTATCAAAACACTTTCCTCTTCTAAAGCAGAGTACTGATGCTTGTACTCCTAGCTACTCAGGAGGCTGAGATTTGAGGACTACAGTTATGAGGCCAGCCTGTATAGGAAAATCTGTGTCTCTTCTCTCCAACAAACTCCCCCAAAAAGTTGAAAATGGAGCTGTGGCTCAAGTGTTAGAGTGCTGGCCTTGAGCAAAACAGCTAAGGGACAGCATTCAGGTCCTGAATTCAAGCTCTAGGACCACCACACACATCATCATCATTTCCTATGGTATTCACAACAGATTCCTGGTATCCGGTGGTACCTGATCAATGTGTAGTGTGGGTGTGGGAGAGTATCAGTCTGGTGCAATGTGTATAATGTGTGTAGTGTATATGATCAGTATACTGGGTATGTGATGGTTTGTATACACGCACCATGTGTGTGTGGTGTGTATGGTATGTGGTGTGAATGTGTATATGTGGTGACTATATTGTACATGTATGTGTCCTGTGTGGTATGTATGCAAAGAATGTCTGGGTATGTAGTATATAAAGGTAGTGTGAGTGTGTAGTGTGTGTTGTGGATGTGTTTTGGTTAATGTGTGTTGATGTCTGTGAGCATGGTAGTTAAGTGTGTTTATCCTGTGAAAGTTGGCTTTGGACCACTGCAAAAGCCAGGACCAGTTTTCTCAGAGGACGCCACAGACTACCTGGACATTATGATCTATTTAATGTAATTTCTCTTTTTCTTTTGGACACAATACTAAAAGTGTACTCTCCTTTATTCATAATTGTGTTTCTTTCAAATGGCTTTGGTGATTTGGCCACACCCACATCATGATGGCTGAGAGGCCCCATGGCACCTGCCACGATGTGCCAGCCTGTCCTTGACATTTAAGACACCCGCTGCCCACCAAAGTGCCCAGGATTTTCATGAACATTCCTGAGTGGGTCCAGCCATCCTGAAGGTGAGGTGGCAGGCCTGGGTAATAAATAATGGTACTTTCATGGTAGCGTATAGAAATTAGAAAAGATATGTCTACTGTAAAACCCACTGGCTGCACTTGTGTAACTTCATTAAAATGACCCAACAGCCCAGGGTAACATGATCACATTCTTCCTCATTTTTCTAGTTTTGTCCTGTTATGAATGAGGGGAGCCAGAGCTCCACAGCTCACTGAAAGCCCATGGCTTCCACATGGCAGGCCCAGAACAAAAACAGACTTCTGCACACCCTACACCCATCCACCACCTAAACTGCCTCTGGGAGTCACTTTCTCATGGGAAAAAAAAAAATCTTCATGGGTGACAATTTCCCTCCAGTTTTTATAACAACCTGCCCCTATTTTTCAGACCTGGCCTATACAAAAGGCTGGGTCGCAAAGGGGAACCTACTTGGGGCTGGGATGGGCCCTACAAGCAGTCAGCCTATTCCATAGACGTCACGGTCATTGCCCTATGTTCTTTTATTTTGTGGGCCTGAACCCTGGGCCTGGGCGCTGTCCCTCAGCTCTTCAGCTCAAGGCTAGCGCTCTACCACTTGAGCCACAGCACCACTTCCGGCTTTTTCTGCTTATGTGGTGCTGAGGAATCGAACCCAGGGCCTCATGCATGCAAGGCAAGCGCTCTACCACTGAGCCACCTTC
>NW_012267309.1:1323331-1332472 GCF_000151885.1 Dipodomys ordii
TCTCATTTCTCTGTCTCTGTCTCTGTCTCTGTCTCTGTGTCTGTCATCTCTCTCTGTTTCACACACACACACACACACACACACACACACACACAGAGTCTTCCACCCTCCCTCTCCCAATTTTTTTGTTTGAACTCAGGTATTTGAACTTCTTACTGAGCAGGCATTTTATGGCTTTAGCCACATATCCAGACTACTTTTTTCCTTTAGAATCTCAAGGTTATGCCCCAGGCCAGCCTCAGACCTTGATCCTCCGGCCTGTACCTCCCACAGAGCTGAAATCACAGCTATAAATCAACAGGCTCATCTTTAATAAGATGGGAATCTCACTGACTTGATGCCTAACCTGACCACAAATCACAAAATTATCCCCCAAGTTCTGCCTCTCAAATAACTGGGATTACAGGTATGAGCCTCCATGTCCAGTCATAAACATAATTCTTGGTCCCCAAGTACATGATTATCTATTATTAATACTGCTGTAAATTAGATTACAATGAGTGTACTTAATAAAAAAGCTAGTGCATACATGCCAGTCTCTGCATGTATATTATCTCCTTTAATCCCCCAAATGACAGCATGACTACACTGTAAACAGTTGAGAAAACTAAAGCAAGCCAGCAGCCCAGACACAGGCATTGCACAGTAGCCCCTAGTGTAGTGACACCTCACATTGTACACCAGCTTCTCAGGCCAGAGAGAGGCAGATCTGACTCCACCTGGGCTGGCCTACTCTACCCACTGACATGTCAGAGGCAGAACAGAGATCAAGTCCCAC
Organism: Dipodomys ordii; assembly: GCF_000151885.1. Lineage (NCBI taxonomy): Eukaryota > Metazoa > Chordata > Mammalia > Rodentia > Heteromyidae > Dipodomys > Dipodomys ordii. Next base: position 1,324,110 of record NW_012267309.1, read on the forward strand.
CTCTAACTACCTACAACTTCCTTGAATCCCCCAAATGGACAGCTTTCCAGTCTGTCAAGCCAATGCACTAATTATCTTTTTGTTGTGGTTGCTATTCTGGTATTGGAGCTTAAACTGAGGGCCTCATTCTCTCCTTTGGCTTTTTGTTCAAGGTTGATGCTCTACCAATTGAGCCACAGCTCCACTTATGGCTTTTTGCTGGTTAATTGGAGATAAGACTCTCATGGACTTCCTAGGCTGGCTTTGAACCACAATCCTCAGACCTCAGCCTTTTAAGTAGCTAGTATTAAATTAAGCACTCGTTATCTTAATTCAGCTGGGTAAGGATTTGAACCATGGCTCATGGTAATGGAATGAACAATGGTCCATGGTAACCAAAGAGACAAGACCTCAGCAACTGGAGGGAAGCCAGGGAGACATGGCAGGATTTCTGCTATCTGAAGCCTCTTTCAGACACAAGTCTTGGGTGCACCATCCAGACAGAAAAGCCAAAAATATCACCTCATTCTCTCTACAGGAGGCAACTCCCTGAGAGAAAGCATGGGACACCCCCAATGACAGGTACCTGAATGCCCCTATTCATGATGCCCCCACATTAGCAGGGGGTGGGTTTGACATTTCTATTTATGTCCACATTCATGTGCTGGGAGGAGCTGAATTTATTTATTTATTTATTTGTTTGTTGGTCGTGGGGTCTGAACTCTGGGCCTGGGCGCTGTCCCTCAGCTCTTCAGCTCAAGGCTAATGCTCTACCAGTTGAGCCACAGTGCCACTTCCAGCTTTTTCTGCTTATGTGGTGCTGAGGAATCGAACCCAGGGCCTCAAGCCTGCAAGGCAAGCATTCTACCACTGAGCCACCTTCCCAGCCCATGGATGTGAATTTTAAAAGAACTCATCATGGGAAATGGAAATGCATGCAGAGCAGAGGGGAATGAATGGAACAACCATGGTACACAGATACCCCAGAAGGCCATGCAAGCCTGCAAAGGAGAACCTCATGGTTGACACAGCACCTAGAGGGTATCCAGGAATCCTGCACAACTCCTAAGCAGTAGTCTCCAAGTTCACACAGGTCCAGTTCACGAAGGCCAAGGTTAATGAGGATTGGACAAATATCAATGCCCCCTTCTGGAACAGGCCAGGAGTACCAGCTTGCAGATGTGTCAAAACAGTTGACTTTTTCTGTACTTACTTCCTGAGAAATGCTTTTCTGCTCCACCTAATATATCTGTGTGTCTAGATTAGAGGCTGGGCAAGGGTGGGACGGGTGATTACTGATCTCAATCTTATTTCATTAGGAAAAAATAGATATCCGCTAAAAAGCTGTGACCCCCCATTACTTCCCACCAGCTTGCTCACACTGGAAATGATGTCTTAAGCCGGAACTAGTGGCTCTGACCCATAATCCTAGCTACTAAGGAGGCGGAGATCTGAGGACTGGGGTTTGAAGCTAGCCAAGGCAGGAAAGTCCAATTAACCACAAAAACGCCAGAAGTGAAGATATGGCTGAAACGGCAGAGCAACCAGCCTTGAGTAAAAAAGCCAACTGAGAGTATGAGGCCCTGAGTTCAAGCCCTAGTACCAGCATACATGCACACACATACACACAAAGACAACAACTGAGAAGCCTGTGGAGTGAGTTGCTGGCAGAAAGTAGGCACCAGAAACATAATTTGCAGGCCCCAAACTGGCTACTACCCCTGAGTGCCCAGCCCTAGATTTCTTTCTTATTAAAAAGGTCAATCTTCCAAAATGTATCCAAATAGACTTTGTCAGTTAGAGGTACTTTTCAGTTCTTTTTTTTTTTTTTTAATCTCAATTCCAAGCCAACTAACCCAGTGATATATCCAGCTGCTTCTAGGCCAGGCCGCCAGGTCGGGCTGTCTGCACATCTCCCCTCTGATCGCCACTTCCCTGCAGACCAGGCCTTTCAACAGCCACTCTCTGGCACTGAAGGCCTTCCAGAAACTCCCCCTCTTAAGCCCTTTTTCATTCCTGGAGCAGGCGGCTGTAACAGCTCCACATGTTTCAGCAAGCTGCCAAGCCAACAGCATAAATCAGAGTATGTTTTAGTGTTTCAGGCCAAAGGAAATGGTTCTCCAGTTAGGTTCCCTACCGTTTCTTAAAGTGATTATTTTGATTTAAACCATTGCCTGGTGGCAAGACTGCTGGCTACTAGCTTTAGTTCGTTTGTCCTGGAAGCTGGGAGTACAAAGAAACTCTGTTTGCTGGCTCCCAGGGGCTCCTCCAGGCAGCACTGAGGTGGGCTGTGAGAGCCTGCCCCCTCCACAGACCAGAGCTTGTTCCTTGCCCCAGAGAAGCTGCCAGCCCCAAAGACATCGCCTGCTTCCTGCCAAATGCTGTCATAGAAGCTGCTGTGCTTGAAATGGTCAAACTATCTGCAGAATATCAGGATCTCTCCACATCTAGAAAAAACACACATTTGGAAGGAACATAACTCAGTCCATAACAAGATGCATTTTTAAGGTGGACAGGACAATCTCAGCCGCCATGGAGGACCCCAGGCCCTACTGCCTCATTTCTATCCACTACCTGGGCCATATTGATTTCTGCTACCAGAACCAATGCAGTTGAGAAGATTGGAAAGAAACCTAGAAGAACTCAGGTGAATTCACTGAGCATCAGGGAAGTGTTTTCTAATTATTTTACACAATCTTCAGTATATACAAAATAGAGGAGGCCTGCCCTGGGTCTTTGAATGTTCCTGGAGAACAGGGAGGGAGAAGGGGAAAGGGAAGGAGAAAGATTGAAGGTGGAAGGAGAAAAATGGAAGGGAGAAGGAGAAAGATGAAAGGGGGAAGAGGAAAGGAACAGGGGAAGGGGAAGGGGAAGGGGAAGAGGAAGGGGAAAGGGAAGAGGAAGAGGAAGGAGAAGGATGCCCATGTGTCCTTATTTAAAGCAACCATTCCATGGTCTGCAAAATTTTGCTAATATAGCTGGGCACCATTGGCAAGAGGCTGAGATCTGAGGATAAAGATTCAAAACCAGCCCATTAACCAACAAAAAGCCAGAAGGAGAGCTATGCCTCAAGTGGAAGAACACTAGTTTTGAACAAAAGTCCAGACCCAAGTTCAAACCCCAGTACTGGCATGTTTTAAAAAAAAATGGGGAAAAACAAGTCGTTTAAGGATACAGGTAGACCTGTTGCAATAATGAGAAATACAAGTTGTCATGTCCAAAACAAGCTTTACAACGTCGGTGCGGGGTGGGGGTGGGGGGCGAGGGGGGGAGGAGAAGGATTGGGATTGGGATTGGGATTGGGAGGGGGGAGGCTAGGAAGGGATGTGAAGGGTAAACAAAGGAGGAGGCTGCAATGCTTGGTAAGAAATGTACGCATTATCCTGCCCATGTAATTGTAACCCCTCTGTACAATATGTTCACAAATAAAATTAAATTAAATTTTTAAAAAAGCTGCTACATAAGCAAAAAGAGTTCACAACATAGTCCAAAATAACAAATAGAAGCAAAAATAGGGACCTTTGAGCCATCTGCTCAGGACAGTACCTTAAGACTTTGCTCTTCCTCCAGGCCTGGAAGCTATCCTCCCCACCTTGAGATGCTAAAGGCAGACTACAGATGTTGTCTCAAAAAGTATCCTTCACCCAGTGACACAAGAACCCCTATGGAACCCCATCCAGCATTGCTCCCACCCCCACCAGGCTGGGATAGCAAAGGTCATTGCGGGGGGAGGGGAGGGGAGCGCCTTTCTCAGTGTGCATCATTTAAAACTGCTGTAAGCAGCCAGTGTACAAGCCTATACCTTCTCCTAAATCCCAGATTCCTCTGTGAACTGATTGGTGAGATACTTGACCCAGCAAACCATCACTATGAAATGCTTCTTTAGAACTAGACTAACACAGAAACCAAGCTAGGCAGTCCAGGGGCTCCCCAAAAGATATGCTTTGTGCAGAGCCCCCATTCCCATATCATCTGGCTCATTATAGGTTTAAATCAACTCTACTAGGGTTTAATTTGTACATAATATAGTGTACCAACCTTAAGGGACCATTATCATAAATTCTGACCCATGCATACTCCAAAGTAACCATAATCACAATCCCCTGAGAAGCACTGAGTAGAAGAAATCACAAAGACTGTTATACTCAAGGCGGTGAAGGGGAAGGTGTGGGGGAGCAGCCTGAGGTATAGGCAGCTATCAGAAATGGAACACTGCCCTCCGAGAATACCACTTGGAAGGAAGGATTATGACAGCCCACCAGTATAGTGTGAAGATGGGGCCCAGTTGGGGCCTTCCATCCTCCACCTGGATGACCTTAAGAATTTAAGTCTAGTGGTTGCATCTTAAAAGTTAAGAGCCTCTTGAGTAGCCAAAGAGCTCAGGGATAGTACCCAGGCCCTGAGTTCAAGCCCATGAACAAAAAAATTAAGAGCCATATGCTCTGGGCTGTAGCTCAGTAGTAGAGGACTGCCTAGCATCTGTGAAGCCCTGGATCTGACTCCCAGTACTGGGGGATGGAGAGGGAGAGAGACAAAAAACACATAAAGATGTTGTACAGTAGATTTTAGGTTAGCTAATGTCTAAAATTGTCCTCCCTCTACCAATATGTTAAGTCCAGTCCTGAAAGCAGAACTACGCAGAGGTAATAATATAGGTTAAGTGAGACAATGGGATGGAGTTTTAATCCCCAGAGAGCTGGAGGCTTCATGGAAAAGGAAGAAAGACAGGAATCCCTCTACTACATGAGGATACATTAAGAAAGCAACAATCTTCAAAAACCAGGAGAGTCCCCACAAGGAAATAAATCTGCCCAAACCTTGAACTTGAAGCCTCCAGAGCTGGGAATAGTAGATGTCTGTTATTCAAACTGCACAATCTTTGGGTTTTTTTGTTGTGGCTGCCTAGCTGACTAAAACAGATTTCTGCAAAGAACAAAATGGTTCCAAGGGAAATCTCAGGTAAAACCTCACCATCCAGTACTGACTCAATATAGTGCCCAGAAGTTTCTCATTTTGAGTACTGCATCACCTCAGTCCCTCTCAGTCATGTTTGCCCTCTGCTACCGCCCCCAATCCTCCTTTGAATTCAGAGCACTGGAGAAGACACTAGGAAAGTCACTGGGCTAAAGCAGCTTTACTGCTACAGTGCCTCCTCCTTAGAAGAAGGGGATACAAATATCCAGGTCTTCAGGAACAGGGATATGCCTCCAGAACTCAGCTGTCCAAGTGCAGAAAGATGCTCTTTTGGTACCAAGATACTCACAGGGCACAATACAGAGACACTGTGGGACAGAGCAGAGGGCACTGAAAGATGAAGTGATACTATGTGCCAAGATCCAGAGGTGCAAACAGTGTAGGGGGAGGGGAAGGTTGGGAACAGGAAGAGGGAGGGCAAATCCAAGGGCAGAATCTTGAGCTTGAAGTGTGTGTGTGGCCCCATCCTTCCCAAAGCACAATTCAGAGGAATGGAATAGCCAGTTTCTGGTATCAGCAATGAGCCAGCTATGCCAACACCTGCAAGCCACTGAGGAGCTAGCCCCATCCACACAGAACACTGAACCCTCAGGGGGACCTCCTCCTTTCATGCTGGACCTCGTAAGGTCCTTACACCAATGCTGACCTCAGGCTTGGCAGTGCAGTGATGATCCTTTGACAAGGTCTGTTACTATAAGTACACTCCAAGTCCCTACATATATTATGCGCTGAAAAAAATGGGAATTTCCACTTGCAAGTCATACAGAGGCACAAGTACTCCCCTGGAAAAGGTACCCACATACACGCACCAGTACCCCCACTTCCCACAAAGAGGGACTCTAGGATGCTGAGGGAGACAGTGCTGAGGTCGGCTTCTATTCCAACAATTTTGTATCCCCAAAGTCAGGCTGAATAGATAGGCCTCATCTGTAGCTCTCCTCCAGGGGCTGTTTTTCTCATTTCCTGAAGGAATATACTGGCGATGGATGGGGCTGGGGGTGGGAGGCTCCAGCTAAGAAAGCCCACCCAGCACCGGGCCAGCCTTGCTCTCCCCCCTCTCCGGAGGTGCTGGCAAGCAGGAAGACATCCTTCACATCCTCACTGTCACCAAACACGACACTCCCCACAGCTCAAGTTCACTTGATTGGGCTCAAGTCTGTCTTTGATCTTGAAAGAAACACTCACTAGACTCACTGTCCAGGATGGAAGGGCACAGAAGGCTGCTTTGCAGAGCTCCACGGGCGGTGTGCATCCCCCACCCCAACGGTGGAAATCAACTCTGAATGGAAAACAGATGGGACTGTTCACCAAAAAAAAAAGTTATTTATATTGTGGAATCTTTCAGAGCAAGCAGAGACTTGAAGAGGTTTATCACCTGGGGCATAAGGCTCATGATACTTGAGTCCCTTCTTGCAGGAAAGGGACGGATGTGTTTTATGGAAAATAAAGACAAGGAAATACGTCAGTTTAGATGATGTTGTTTGATTTCTCTTTCTACTAATGTATGTGTGCCAGTTCCAATCCATCAAGGAAAAAAGTCACTCAGTGAGGCAGCAAAGAACTCTTTTCCAGAGAACCTTCCAAGGCCAAGATTAAGAGCTAATTGTTCAATGCATTAAAGGAAGGAGAGGGGCCATTACTGAACTGATCACTTTGTAGAGACAATAGATATAATGGGCCTCAAATCAGTGCCATTCATTTTTTGAGTAATCACTCCAGCCAAAGCTATAACGTTTTTAAATTTTTCATTTATTTATTTTTGTGCTAGAACTGGAGCTTGAACTCAGGATGCTGGTCCTTAGCTTTTTCACTGAAGTCTGGCACTCTACCCGTGAGCCACAGCTCTACTTCCAGCTTTCATTTTTTTGCTGGTTAGTTGCAGAAGAGTCAAATAAACTTTTCTGCTCCCACTGGCTTCAATCCAAGATTCTCAAATCTCAGTCTCCTAAATAGCTAGAATTACAGCCATGAGCAACCAGTTGCAATATTTGTATCGGCAGTTGGATACAAGGTGGGTAAGATTGTGCTACACGACTCCCTAGACTTGAGATAGGGTTGTGCTACACTACTCCCTAGCCTTGAGATAGGGATTTCTTCTTTATCTTTTTTTTCCCATTAAAATATATTTATGCTAATGCAGATGGTTCATACCTGTAATTTTAGCTACTCAGGAGACTGAGATCTAAGGATCACATTTTGAAGCGACATAGGCAGGAAAGTCTGAGACAATTAAGCACCAAAAAAGCTGGAAGTGGAACCATAGCTCAAGTGGTAGAGCCTTGAGTAAAAAAGCTCAAGCACAGGACCAGCACACAAAATAAAATTGTTCTCTTTCAGTAGTTGTACAAAGGGGTTTCATTTCACCATATCAGTTTATAAATACAAAGTATCTTGATCAATGTCACCCTTCCCATCATTCTTCCCATCCCTTCCAACCCAACACATCCCTTCAAGTTGTATGGTCCCATTTTCATATACTTCTGGCCATAAACAAAATGCACCGAGATTCTACTTCACCCAGTAAGAATGGTCATCATCAAATGCTAGCAAAAACATAACAAAAAGGGTATCCTATTATAATTTGGGGAGGAATGTAAATTAGTTCCACCATTGTGGAAGGCAGTCTGGAGATTCCTCAAAACAACTAACCATAGAACTATCCTACAGTCCAATGAGACCATTCTTGGGCATTTATCCAAAAGATTACATGTCAGAACATGATAAAAAAAAAAAACTTGCACACCCATGTTTATTGCTGCTCTATTCATCATAGCCAAATTATGAAAATAGCCCACATACCTTACAATGAATGAATGGATCAAGAAAATGTGATATATATATATAAACATATACCACATATATACATATATGTACTTCTGTATACATATATGTATGTACATACACATATATGTATGTACGCCCACACAATAAGATGCAGATAATTTTGTAACAATTTAGATAATACATGAAGGAAACACTCTTCAATATTTTGTGTCCAAAGACTTTTTGTCTGTATTGGAATTAAAACTCAAGGCCTCACTTATGTTAGGCAGATGTTCCAACTTACTGAATCACTCCCCAGACCTTTTTGCTTTTGTTTTTGTTTGTTTGTTTGTTTGTTTAAATACTGACTCATATTGATGTCCAGGGTGGCTAGGACCTCAATTCTCCTATGTATGCTCTCCACAGAGCTGGGACAACAGACACACGTATCTAGCTTTTTTTTTTTAATTGGTTGAGATGAGATCTCAAGAATTTTTTTGCCTGGACTAGCCTTGAACCACCATCCTCCCAATCTCAAGTACCTAGGATTTTCAAGTATGAACCACACTACCCAGCACCAAAGAGTTTTAAAGCAATTACAGTTTCTAAAATATGTCCTGGGCTGGGAAGGTGGCTCAGTGGTAGAG
>NW_012267309.1:1335450-1342727 GCF_000151885.1 Dipodomys ordii
GGTTCCCTTCTGTCCACATCCCCTCCAGCATCTGTTGTTATTAGAGTTCTTGATTTTTGCCATTCCAACTGGGGTGAGGTGGTATCTCAATGTTGTTTTGATTTGCATTTCTTTTATGATATATTCCTTTCTGAACATTCCTTTCTAAATTTGTTTTGCCCATTCTCAAGGGCTTCTATTAAGATTTATCTATCTTTTCCATTATAGCATTTGTGACATATTTAGGAATTATTTTCCTACTTTAAAGTGATGGTTAATCTTCACTGTCAGCTTGATTGGATTGAAAGATGTCTAGGAGATTAGTAAAGCATACCTCTGGGTGTGTTGGTACAGGTATTTCCAGAGATGATTAGAACAACAGACTCTTACCTAATGAACAGATTAATCCCTTGATGGATTCACACACAATATGATGGCATTATAGAGAGGTAAAAAGTAGGAGGTGAGTGGGGCCTAGCTGCAGGAAGTAGGTCAGTGGGACCCTGTCCTTGTCCTCATTAATTCCTATTTTCCTTTTCTCTGCTTCCTGTCTGCCATGTGAACTGCTCTGCTTTGCCCTCCCCCTCCCTATGATGGACTCTTATCTCTGAAACTGTGAACCAAGTTGTTTTTTTCTCAAGTATTTTATTCACAGCATCTTAAAGTCACCAATATATTCAACTTCTCAATGAGATTCTCATCTATTTCTCCAGGAAGGAATGGTGCAAAGCACATGGCTAATATAATTTTGTCACAGAATACAATGGAGGGATGCTAAAAATTGACTTCAGATATCCCCATTCGCTGGAAAGCACCTTCATCACTGAGTAAATTCCCATTATTACCTGGATGAGCTTAAATACTATCTACTCTGTTCTATATATTTGTTTATTTAATTACTACAACACAGTTTGATATTGGGTGGAGCAATTATGAGTGATTTTCTTCCCGAAATTATCTTGGGTTTTCTTGCTCGCTTTTCACATCTACAGATTTTAGAAATAGTAGTGGATTTCTATAAAGTAACAATCTATTGAGGTATAAATGAAAAATGCATTAAATTTGTATGTAAATTTCTAACCATAGCAATTGTCTTTCCAAACTTTCTGATCTTCTTTAAAGTCATTAATTCAATGAAGTCAAAGGTATGCTCAGCACATTTCTGCTGAGGTTATTCCTGGATAGCTGAATGGCATTGTTGTCATTGGAAACAGGATTTCTTTCCCAGTATTTGTTCTCTACTTTATAATAAAAATGTCAATTATGCTAAGCTCAAGTGGCTCACACCTATGATCCTAGCTACTAACAAGGCTAAGATTGAGAGGCTTATGGTTCAAGCCAGCCAGGACAGAAAAGTATGCAAGACACCATCTTCAGGCAAGCAATCTATAGGTGACATACACCTATCACAGACGCAACAATGGGAACCCTAAAGTAGGCTATTCACAGTCTAGGCACTAGCCCATATCCTAAATCTAACCAAAAAAACAAAAACAAGAACAAAACAAAAAACAAGGCTTGAGATGTGAAGCAATGGTAGATTATCGAATAATAAGTAAGAGTCTCTGCGTTCAAACCCCAGTACCACCAAAAGAAAAAGGAAAATGTTTGTCCATGGGTCCTGAATCCAGTCAGTGCACCACATTTCTAAACTGTTTCTAAGAGTTTCAATTGAGTCCCTTACATTTTGCATATAGAGCAGATTGAAGCCACTGCAATTGATACTAATTTCATCATTTTAAAAATGTACACTTGGGCCAGGTGCTGGTGGCTCACGCCTGTAATCCTAGCTACTCGGGAGACTGAGATCTGAGGATCACAGTTCAAAGCCAGCCCAGGCAGGAATTACCTATGAAACTCTCATCTCCAATAAACTACCAGAAAACCGGAAGTGGCGCTGTGGCTCAAGTGGTAGAGTGCTCACCCTGAACTGAAGAGCTAAGGGACAGCACCCAGGCCCAGAGTTCAAGCCGCACAATCAGGGGAAAATAATTTTTTTTTACTCCTGGGACTTAGTGTAAAGCTCAGCAACAGAGTATAAAAGTCCATGGGTTCAAACCCAGCACCACAATAATGATAATATTAAAATTAAAATATGTACATAACATTTGCTTCACTTATCTCCCCCTTGGAACCTTCTGCCTATCAAATAACTCTCTTGGGCCATTTTTTGTGCTAGTACTAGAGCACTCAAGGCCTCACACTATTGCTTTTCCACACAGAACTGGTGCTCTACCTACCACACATCCAGTTTCACTTGGCTGTTTTACTGACTCTCTATAACCTGTCGGTGTTTTTGATGCTAGTCTCCTAGTCGCAGCTGTTAGTGCTGTGAATCACTCCATCCCACGTGACACTAGGGGATTCATTCAAAATGTAATTCTGACACGGGGAAGGAGGCTGAGGGTGACTCAGTGCTTGCCCATCATGTGTGAGGCCCCAAGTTCATCCCCAGCATTGAAGAGATGTATGTGTGTTTGAGTAGGAGGGAAGAAATACAATCCAAGAGAACTTTCCAGAAAAGGTGTGGTGTTCATAATTTTATATTCCCCCCACTTCAGGAAATTTAAAGCCACACAAATAGAAATAAAGAATTCTGTAGAGAGGGTGGGATTACAAATAAATAAAATAATTACATGATGTAAGTCAAAGTTGGACAGGAAAGGGGTACACAAAATAGGTTGAAAAGCTGTCCTTTAAAAAAATCTCCAGGTACCAATGATTCATGCCCATAATGCTACTTACTCAGGAGGCTGAGATCTGAGACTCAAACTCAGTCAGTGCAGGAAAGTCTAAATTTGTGTCCAAGTAGGCTCCCTCAAAAAACAAAGCCAGAAGTATTGCTGTAGTTCAAGTGATAGAGCACCAGTACTTAGCAAAACAATAAGTAAGGGACTGAGTTTGTGGCACAGTAATGGAACAAAAAAAAAAAACCACTTTCCTCCAGGAAGAGAAGAAAAAAAAAAAAAGAAATATGGGGGACAATATTAGCCAGAATACTGTAGGATTTCCCTTCTGAAAGGAAGAACAAAGGGAAAGGCCTTTGTCCCCTTACCACTGATCCACCATGTACTCAGCCATACACAGTGGTTATCCTGGCTCACCTGCCACACATTACAAACACACCCTAACACTTGTCAAGATACTTCTGCCCTTTCTCAGTCTCTCTCCGTTTGAAACTCTACGTGAGCACTAACAAAGTGCTCACTGAGTACACAGCCAAATTAATTTCCCAGACCAAAAGACCCAGTTGGGGCCCTGATCCCGAGCCCCCAAAATCAGACCTCCGCCAGGAGATGTCCAGACTAAGTTCAGAGGTCACAACTAACAGACCTCTTTCTAAGGTACCTCATCAGGTGGCGAGAGAACAGAAGAGACTAGAAGTACAATAAAAAAATTATTAGAAGAGCTGAACAGCCTGTGAAAGGATAACACAACCCCTGAGGTCAAAGAGGTGACACAGTTATGACCAAAGACAAAAACCTGGGTTCAGGGAGACAGCAGCCAGGGTTGTAATTAAGTCTGGCAAACCTGCTTGCTGGGTGAGCAGCCCCAACCTCACCATTCAAGCCATCCCAGGTTCTGGGCTCCCCAATAATAGAAATAAACAAGATCTAGAGGTCACTCACATAATGTAAGCGGCCTAGGAAGAGTACTGATCAATAAAAAGTAAAACAAAATTTGAAAGGGAAGGTATTGTCTTTTGCCACAATTTGGACCTTGAATGTCCCCCACATGTTGGAAGACAGTCCCCAGCCCCTTACACTATCAGAAGGAGGAAGAATCTTTAGAAGGTGGGACCTGGTGGAAGGAAGTTAGGTCATTGGGGATGTAACCCAGAAGGGTATATTAGGACCTTAGTCCCTTCCAAACTGGACCTCTGCTTAGCTCCACCCTGATGTGCTGTCTCACCATCAGCTAAAAGCAATGGATCAACAGACCATGCCCTAAAAACCATAACACAAAAGAAACCTTTCTCCCTTATAAGCTGGTCATCTCAAATATGTTGTCATATGATAGAAAACTGGCTACAACATTCTCATTCTATAAATATACAAGTAAATTAAACTGCACGAGTCTTAGGGAATAAATCATGTTCTTCCAAATTCATACACTGGAATCTCTAAGTTCAAACCCCAGTATAGCTAAAATCTAAATAAATGAATTTTTTTAATGTTTTAAGAAAGAAATCTCATTTCCCAGCACCCTAGAATATTTAGAGGGGCTCTAAAAAAAGAGGTCGTATGGACAAGCCCCAACCAATATGACCAATGTCCTTAGAAGAAGATGAGATTAATATGGGCACTGGTGGCTCACACCTGTTATCCTGGCTACCCTGGAAGCTAAGATCTGAGGACCGTGGTTCAAAGCCAGTCTGAGAAGAAATGGCTATGAGATTCCTACATCTAGGTAAGCAGCAAAAAGTAGGAAGCAGAGGTGTGGCTCAAGAGATAGTGTGTGCCAATCTTGAGGGGAGAAAGTCAAATGAGAGTGTGAGGCTCTGAGTTCAAGCCTAGTAGTGGGAAGAAGGAGGAGGAGGAGAAGATGGAGGAGGAGGAGGAGGAGGAGGAGAAAGAAAAAGAAGGAAAGAAGGAAAAAAGGGAGAAGAGATTAAGACAGACATAGTTGCACTCAAAGTGCCAACCAAGTTAGGACATAGTGGGAAGTTGGCACCTACAAACCAGAAGAGACCAATCCTGCTGACACTTAAGACTTCCAGCCTCCAGAACACTGAGAAAAATGTGTGGCTTAAGTGCCCATTGTGGTGTGTATTGTTAGGATTGCCCCAGAACACTAAGGCAATGCTCTGGTCTGAGACATTACTTCCTAAAACAGCCCACAGCAACAGTGGTAATGGCTACAGTCAGGTGCTGCTTGAATATTCCACACGCTTCACACACACAAGCCACACTGTCACCAGAATCCCAATAGCTGCCACTTCATCATCCACAGCAAGCACAGGCGCAAATTCCACCATTCTTTTCTATATCACATGCCTAGCATCATCCTACAGGCAAAGGGGAGGGATCCGGCCTTGAGGCCCCAGGACCTATGCTCCTTCCGATCCCCAAAATAACTCTCCACACCAGGGTACCAAGTGTACACAGTGGTGCGAAAGAAAGAGAACCAGACAGTGACCCCTGAACCTATTATCTGATTTCACAGCAGATCTTCCCCTCCTTTATCATCTTCTCTCTCATCATCCAACTGTGTGTCAAGGCTGTTTTAAAGTTCTACACATTGTCATAGAAGGTATCAAGCAACACAGGTGGTATTCCCTTTTGCAGGAACCATCACTCCATAGCTGACCTTGACATGAGACTCTCTGACCCCTGGAGGCTGAGACAAGCCTTCCATTTGGAAGTCTCTCCTAACCAAACTCTGAAGAAGATGGTGACCTGCACTCAGGAGCCACACTGATTGTCTGGAAGACTAAGTTTAAAAGCCTTCCAAATTGGGTATTGGTGGTCATGCCTATAATCCTAGCTACTCAGAAAGCTGAGATCTGAGGGTCTAGGTTTGAAGACAGCCCAGGAAGAATCCTAAAGACTCTTATTGTCAATAAATAAAAATAAAAATGGGGCTAGGAAGGTGGCTCAGTGGTAAAGTGGTAAAGCTTTGCATGCATGAGGCCCTGGGTTCAATTCCTCAGCACCACATAAGCAGAAAAGCTGGAAGTGGCGCTGTGGCTCAAGTGGTAGAGCTGAAGAGCTGAGAGACAATGCCCAGGCCCAGAGTTCAGCCCCCACCCCTCCAAAAAAAAAAAAAAAAGGCTGGACATTTCTGGTTGTGAGACTCTTATCTCCAAGTAACCAACAAAAAGCCAGGAGTGGAGGAATGGCCCAGTAGTAGAATACCAGCCTTGAGCAAACAGCTGAGGTAGGACCCAGGCCCTGAATTCAAGCCCAGCAAACACAAAAATCCTTCCAGGAAGTCCTTTTCTGCAGCAGAAGACACACAGAGACCATGAAGAGAGGGCTGCTGTGAATACAGGTCTGCAGTCATTCCCTGGGTACTCCTGGGAAGAGGAAGTGACGAGGTAGCTCCCTTGCTGGACACAGACAGAGGAGGATGACACAGCCTCCTGTCATCTGGGCAGGCAGACAGAGCAGGCCACTTTCTCCTTGGGAGCTGACGCCCCTCCTCCACAGTGCCCTGCAGATCAGGCTCCTTGGGAGGGGCCAGGAGCAACAGGGCTGCCCTTGTTCCTTGCAGGTTCCACAATCTGGTTTTCATTGAATGGAGTTTTCAGTGCTCTCCCACCACATTTTTCTTTAATTATGATAAAAGAGAGTAACTTAATCAAGCATAAATCCTGTTGAAATGAACAGGAGAAAATAAGGGGGTTAACGTGGAGAAGGGGGAGGGTGGAAACGTGGCCCACAGGTCTTGTGGATTTAGGAGAGAGCCTGCATGAGCTGCCAAACCAGCCATTAAAAACCAAGGCTGGTTCCCACCCAGAATCCAGTCTAGAAGCCTGCTACAAGAAGAAGAAACAAAGACCAGGCACCACCTGCTTGATTAAGGTGCCTAGGTGAACAAAGAAACAGTTCACCAAGCTGTCCCCACAGGCAGGACCCAAGTTCCTACAGACCCCTCTGTCCCACAATAAAGGCTGACCAGGGGAGGGATGCAGAGGTCATGCTTACATGTGTTCACATATATGTGCATGCATGCTTACAGCAGCAAGCAGCAGAGGTTCTCAATATATCTGATAGCCTAAAGCCAAAGGAGCAATAACTCCTGGGGTGGGGGGGAGGGAGGAGGGGCTAGAAATACAGAATGCCAGCTGGGCACTGGTGGCTCAGGCCTATAATCCTACCTACTCAGATGGCTGAGACTTGAAGGTTGAGGTTCAAAGCCAGCCTGGGGAAGAACAAGTGTATGAGATTCTTATCTCCAATTAACCAACAAAAAAGCTGGAAATGGAGCTGTGGCTCAAATGGTAAAGCACCAGTTTGAGCAAAAAAGCTAAAGGACACACACACACACACACACACACACAATCACACAATCACAATCCCAGGCCAGAACTACAGAATCAAATGCACTTGATAATGGAGAACAGAGCTAGGCTGGGAAATCTGTACTTAAGAAGACATCTGGTGTACAAGTCGTTATGTTGAAAAACGAACTTTACAACTTTGGTGGGGAGGGGGCCAGGATATGGGAAGGGATAGGAAGGGGAAACAAAGGAGGAAGCAACAATGCTTGATAAGAAATGTACTCATTATCTTGCCCATGTAATTGTAACTCCTCTGTACAGTATTTTCATAATAAAAAAACAAAAACAAAAG
>NW_012267309.1:1344492-1345134 GCF_000151885.1 Dipodomys ordii
GAGGGGAGAGGAAATACAGGGGAGAGGAATAAAGGGGAGAGGACAGAAAATAGAAAGAAAGGAAGAGAGAGAAAGAGAGAGAGAAAAGATGCTCACAAAATGAGAGTATATATTTTCAAAGCAAAAGGACTTCTAGGTGTGTTACAAAAACAATAGTGCAATGGGCTGTGTCTGCATCTCTTCTGAATCTCTATGTTGAATCTCTAGGCCACTATGAGATGGTATTGGGGGTATGCCCTTTGGAAAGTAATTAGGTTGAGAAATCATGTAGGAGTAATGGGAGTAATAGTCCTTATAAGAAGAGCACTCGCCTTAAGCTGAAGAGCTGAGGGACAGCGCTCAGGCCCAAAGTTCAGGGAAAAAAAAAAAAAAACCCACCAAAAAAAAAAAAAAAAAAAAGACACCAGACAAGCCGGGCGAGGTGGCTCATGCCTGTAATCCTAGCTACTCAGGAAGCTGAGATCTGAGTTAACAGTTCAAAGCCAGCCTGGGCAGAATAGTCCGTGAAACTCTTATCTCTAATAAACTACCAGAAAACCAGAAATGGTGCTGTAGCTCAAGTGGTAGAACACTAGCCTTGAGCTGAAGAGCTGAGGGACAGCGCTCAGGCCCAGAATTCAAGCCCCATGAGCGACCCCCCCC
>NW_012267309.1:1345184-1347205 GCF_000151885.1 Dipodomys ordii
AGTGGTAGAACACTAGCCTTGAGCTGAAGAGCTGAGGGACAGCGCTCAGGCCCAGAATTCAAGCCCCATGAGCGACCCCCCCCAAAAAAAAAAGAGAGACCAGAGGCTGGGAAGGTGGCTCAGTGGTAGAATGCTTGCCTTGCATGCATGAGGCCCTGGGTTCGATTCCTCAGCACCACATAAGCAGAAAAGGCTGGAAATGGCGCTATGGCTCAAGTGGTAGGGCGCTAGCCTTGAGCTGAAGATCTGACAGACAGTACCCAGGCCCAGAGTTCAGGCACCATGACTTGCAAATAAAAAGATGAGACCAGAGCTCCACCATTCAAAGACACAAGGAAGGCAGCCTTGCTGGCACTTTGATCTTAAACTTACAACCTCAGTATTGATGAGAAATAAATTTCTGTTGCTAAGCCATCTCATCTACAGTGCTTGTTTGGTTAGGACAGCCCAAGCTAACATGACCACTTACAACTAAATCATAAAAGATAAATTACTCAGTCAAATTATGATCCCAAGGATCTACACAGCAACTTTTCCTCTCCCACAAAAAAATATATACATGGAAAATAGACAAATGAAAGTGTTTAACCTAATTAGCTACTTATAAGATGTAAATCAAAACAATGAAATATTTCATATCTTCTAGGATAGTTCTGATCAAGTGCGTGTGTGAGAGAGGGAGGGAGGGAGGGAGGGAGGGAGGGAGGGAGGGGAAAAGGGAGAAGGAGAGGGAGAGGGACAGAGATGGGGAGAGATGGGGATACTGAGGACTGAAGTTAGGGCCTCAGGCTTAATAAGCAGGTACTCTACCACTTGAGCCACACCTCCAGCCTCAGAGCTAATTTTAAAAGATACAAAATAGCAAGGGGTAAATGTGGAGAAAGTGGAATCCTCATACACTGGGGGTGGAACCCTTCTGATTCTTAAAACATAGAGTTAACATATGCCAAACAATTCCATTCCTAGGTAGTTTTTTGTAACATGTACTGAAATGTTAACAGACATGGTATTCTAACTGCCAAAAAGTGGAAAATCAAGTATCTACTAACTAATAAATAAACAAAATGTGCTATGTCAACACAAATGAAATAAGATTCAGCCACGAAAAGAATGAAGTGAGCATATGTTACAATATGGATGAAGGGGAAACATGAAGCCAAGAAGGCAAGCACAAAGCCTGGATAGTGGTTCATGTCTCTAAGCCCAGCACTCCAAAGGCTAAGGCAGAAGGATCACAAGTTCAAGAGCAGCCTGCATTATATGATGTTTCCTGGCATACTTGGTTATGTTACTTATCTCAAAAAATTAAACCAAGAAGCAGGCCGTCACAGACTATGTGTTGTATTTATGTGAAATGTGTAGAATAAGTAAAACCACAGAGACAAATGGGACATTACTGGTTGGTGAGGGCTTGGGCAAGATGAGAGAAAAGAGGTGATGAACACTAAGCATGCAGTTTCATTTTGGAGTGATGAAAATGGTCTAAAATTGATTGCCATTGGACTAGAAGCATGTGTTAGAGGACTAACCATTAGCAGAAAGGGCTGAGGAGAGGTAGAGTCTATGAGTTCAAGACCAGGCATGCAAGAAAAAAAAAAAAAGATTGACAGTTGTATACTTTAATGGTGAATTACATTCTATGTAGACTCCCTCAAAGTGTAACAATGACTAGAACAGGGTACATGTAACAGTGATACACATAATCAGAGCATTCAGAAGATGGAGGCAGAAAGATTACCAGTTTGAGGCAAGCATGAGTTACACAGCATGGCTCTATCTCAAAAAATATTTTTTATTAATGTAGAGCCAGGTGCCAGTGGTTCCCACCTTTAATCCTAGTTACTCAGGAGAACTGAGGATCACAGCTCTGAGATAACCTAGGCTAGAAAGACAAGAGACTCTTTCTTTTCTTTTCTTTTCTTTTTCTTTTTTTTGTCGGTCGTGGGGCTTGAACTCTGGGCCTGGGCGCTGTCCCTCAGCTCTTCAGCTCAAGGCGAGCACTCTACCACTTGAGCTACAGC
>NW_012267309.1:1347645-1352057 GCF_000151885.1 Dipodomys ordii
GAGGGGAGGGGAGGAGGGGGGAGGGGAGAGGAGAGGAGAGGAGAGGAGAGGAGAGGAGAGGAGAGGAGAGGAATAGACTCAGGCAACTATAAAAACTAAGTGAATTCAGATAAAGATATAGATGAGCTGGTATGTTAGCTTTCTATGGCAGTGGCAAACTATTAACAACTTAAAAGTAGAAAAGGTTTATTTTGGCTCTGTTTCAGAAGGCTCAGTCCATTGTCACTTGGCCCTGTTGCACTGGACCTGCAGAGGTACAGTCCATCATGGTGGAGCATGTGGTGAAGGACTAATCCCCTCACGGCAGAGAGTGCGGGTAAGACAGAAAGAAGCTGGAGTTTCCCTCAGTGGCACAGCCCCCAAAACAGAACTTCCTTCCACTAGGCATCACCTCATTGTGTGTGTGTGTGTGTGTGTGTGAGAGAGAGAGAGAGAGAGAGAGAGAGAAAGAGAGAGAGAGAGAACTGATACTGGAGATTGAATTCAGGGCAAGGATGCCCATCCCTTAGTTTTTCACTCAAGGCTAGGACTCTACCATTTGAGTCACTCCTAACTTATGGCTTTGTGCTGGCTAATTGGAGACAGGGGTCTCATGGTCTTTTCTGCTCAGGTTAGCTTTGAACTATGACCCTTCGACCCCAGCCTCCTGAATAGCTAAGATTACAGGCATGAGCCACCAGCACTCAGCTTAGGCCTCATCTCTTAATGGTCTCCATCACCACCCAATAGCATCAAAGGCAGGGGCCAAACACATGGTCTTGGAGAGACATTCCAGATCCAAGCTACAGCAGCAAGCATGAGAGACGAATCCTCAAACCCCTTAAAAATGCCAAGATCCCATCTCTATCCACATGTACACATTAATGTCTTTCCTTTAATACACATCTGTGTTCCTTAATTGTCTGATTCAACCTGAAAGACCCAGAACTCATGGTTAGATTGTCCAGGTTACAGAATGCTGCCCTGGGAAATGGATCTTTGTGTTTCTGACTGGATTTTAGACAGTCCAGGCCTGGGTCTTATACCCTAAGGACTCTAGGCCCACTCATCCTCCAGGAGGCCGTGAACCTGGGCCATGGAGCTCGGACCTCCTGACAGACAGGAAATAGGAACACTGTCAATGAACAGGGTGAAGGGATGAAAGGTCCAGTCCTGAAATTAAGAGCTACAGTCTTAATTATGTCTTAGACATGTTATAATTCTTCCTGCCAAAGTCTGCTGAGAAACACAGTCATAGATCAAAGTGTACGGAAGGCTTTGGGTTGTGAAAATCACATGAATCAAGTTGTCTGCGGCATCTGTGGTGAGCTGACCACCTTGCCAGGGTGGTCTCACTCACAGCTCCTTTCCAAGCAGAGGTCTTGAGAATCTACTGCCTCATTTGTCCTCTGGACTTCCAAAGGACTTGAAGAGGATGGCTGGGTTTCAGGCCAGGCTCACTTTAGACAACTCACTGTAAAAATAACCTGAGCACCTGAAGAGCAGATAAATCACATCTCAGTAAATTCAAACATATTCTATGTTGCATTTATGTCACTGTTATACATCTTCCTTCTGTCTGCACTAAAAGGGAAGATCTTGAAGACAAAACTCTTTAACAATATTTTAACCCAAAGCTTCTTTTGTTTCGGTGCCAGACCTGGGGCTTAAATTTAAGACCTGGGCGCTGTCCCTGAGCTCCTTTTGTTCAAGGCTGGTGCTCTATCACTTGAGCCACAGCCCCATTACCTGCTTTGTTGGTAGCTGAATAGAGATATGAGTCTCACAGACTTTCCTGTCCAGCCTGGCTTTGAACCATGATCCTCAGAGCTCAGCCTCCAGAGTAGCTTGGATTACAAGTATCCAAGAGCACCTGGCTGTCACATAGTTTCTTGTTTGGGGGGATTTCTTTTGCTCAAGGCTGGTACTCTACCACTTGAGCCTCCTCCACTATCAGCTTTTTACTGTTTAATTGGAGATAAAAGTTTTAAACTCTCCTGCTTGAGCTGGCTTTGAACTGCTATCCTCAGATCTCAGCCTTCTGAGTAGCCCAGCTCCAAAGGTTTCTTAAGTGGGAATTTTTTCCTCAACAGCTGCCATATTCCCAGAGTTTTCTGTAATTTATAAAACTTTCAACATATAAGGTAATGCTAAAATATTTTTCAATATAATTTTCAAATACAGTAACTCTTCATTCTAATAGTTTATAAACTTTCATGAGTTCTTTCACAGGACAAGGGGTAAACCACATGAAGGATATGGCTGCTCTTAAACATACCAATCTACAATTTATACACCTGCAACCAGGAAGTGGCGCCTCAAAGCAGCTCTCAGAGCAGGGACTCAGGAAATCAAATGACTCAACTGTGAAGCTGTATTTGCTTTTGCCTTTAAAAAGGCAAAAAAAAAAAAAAAAGGAAAGTACTTTTGTACTATAGTTTGAATGACTACCCTCCAAGGAGTGTCCAGCCTATGGGATTACTAAGAGGTGGCAGAATCTTTAAGACATGAGCTTAGTGGGAAAAAGAAAGGTTACTGAGGATGTGCCCTTCAAAGTGCCACGGAAACCCAAGATCTCCTTCTTTTTTCCTGGCTACCAGTGCTGAGCATCCTCTTACACCATGAATTCCCATGATGCTCAGGTTCACTGCGGTCCCCACAGACCAAGAGATGACAGACTGAAACCTCTAAAGTCATAAGTCAAAGTAAGCCTTCTCTCTGTAAGTTGACTATCTTCAGTATTTTGTTACAATAACAGACATGAGGCTAATATGCTTTGATAGCATTTACTGTCTCCCTCTTTGAAAATTAAGATATAAAGTCAAGTAAGTGGTGATCTCATGTAAATAGTAGATAGACAAGTGGCTGCCTGAGGCTGGGGGTCTGGGTAGGAATGAGGAACAAGAATATGTTGACACAAGCCTCAGACTGAGTTAGTGTTGCATTACACTGCATGGTGACTACAATGAATAGTATTATAGATTTCAATACCAGCTAACCAGCCACTTGAATCTTCTTCCTTGTAATAAATAGATAGAGATAAATAGAAATGAAAACGTAACATTGTACCTATAAATTATGCAATTATTATTTGCAAGTAAATAAATGGGGCACTGTCTTTGTAAGAATCAAACATGGAAGAGGAGTTGCTTCTTTTTGTTGTTGTTGTTGTTATTGTTTTATATTATTTTTCTGGATATAGAGCCTCACCAAAAAAAAAATCTATCTTCCTCTCTCCTGTCTCAGCTTCCTGAGTGCTGGGATTATAATTAATCACTATCATGCTTGACTAATAACTTCATCTTTAAAAAGCATACCAAGTAACCAAAGGCAATTAGGTAAATATAATCTAAGGAAGAAAGAAATAGCTTTCTATGGATTCTTTACTACTCTTTAAAAAACTAGACCAGGGCAGAGATGACATTTCATTTTCAAAATATGGGCCATGACATAAGACCACCTGAACCAATAATGGCATAATGTATGAGACTCTCCTTTACCTTTTGATTGGACACATGGAAGGTGGATGCTGTAAAAAAAAGAAAATACTTTGGGGGCTGGGAAGGTGGCTCAGTGGTAGAGTGCTTGCCTTGCATGCGTGAGGCCCTGGGTTCGATTCCTCAGCACCACATAAGTAGGGCGGAAAAAGCTGGAAGTGGCACTGTGGCTCAAGTGGTAGAACGCTAGCCTTGAGATGAAGAGCTGAGGCACAGAGCCCAGGCCCAGAGTTCAGGCCCACGACCGGACACCGCCCCCCCCCAAAAAAAAACCTTGTTTCTTTGGCAGTTGCCTGACCTGCCTAAGATGACTTATGAAAAAAGAGAAACTGCCTAATTTTAAAGTGGCTAACTATGTTTAATAGGATCCTACTTTAAAAAATGAAAGTAATATGAAAGACATTTCATTTTAACTGCTACACGGGGTATTTCTTTAACATGGGATGACATCCAAATTTAGCAACACACATTGAAAAGGGGCCTTGGATCATGACATTCCAAGTTGAGATCAAGTTACAATAGTGGTGCTATGTGAAAATGCTTCATAATAAACTAGAAAGCAAGCCAGCTGCTTGCTTTAAAGAGTAATTTTCCTTAGCCAGGTACTGTTGGCTCACACTTGTAAGTCTAGCTACTCAGGAGGCTGGGATCTGAGGATTCCAATTCAAAGCTAACTTTGCTGTAGAAAAGTCCATAAAACTCTTTATCTTTAACCAGCAAAGGCAGAAAGTGGTAGTCTGGCTCACATGAAGAACTCCAGTTTAAATGAAAAAATAAATAAATAAGCAAGAGCTTGAGGCCTTAAGTTCAAATTCCAATACTGGCAAGAAAGAAAGAAGAAAGAAGGAAAGAAGGAAGGAAGGAAGGAAGGAAGGAAGGAAGGAAGGAAGGAAGGAAGGAGGGAGGGAGGGAGGGAGAGAAAGAAAGAGAGAAAGA
>NW_012267309.1:1352702-1362048 GCF_000151885.1 Dipodomys ordii
CAGGCTGGGAGGGAAGGAGGGAAGGAAGGAAGGAAGGAAGGGAGGGAGGGAGGGAGGGAGGGAGGGAAAGAAAGAGAAAGAAAGAAAAAAGAAAGAAAGGAAGGAAGGAAGGAAGGAAAGAAAGAAAGAAGGAGCAGAGCACACTTGTATTATGCCCTTGATGCTAGGGCAAAAAAAAAATCTAATTAGCTAACACTTTCATGGACTTAATTTTATTATAAAAATATGTATTAAGGAGTTGGAAGGCTAGAAAAGATAAACAGGCTCTACCCAGGGGCGGATCCTACTAGGAAGGCGTTGGAGGAACAAGGAAGATGAAAGAAGATGAATATGGTTAATAGAATAATTTGCAGGGCGCCAGTGGCTCACCTCTGTAATCCTAGCTACTCAGGGGGCTAAGCTCAAGGTTGGCCTGGGCAGGAAAGTCCATGAGACTCTAAACTCCAATTAAACACCAGAAAACTAGAAGTGGCACTGTGGCTCAACTGGAAGAGTGCTAGCCTTGAGCTGAAGAGCTCATGGACAGTGCTCAGGCCCTGAGTTCAAACCCCACAACTAACCAAAAAAAGAAAGCAAAAAAAAAACAAAAAACAAAAAAACAAGGACTTAATTCTTATAGTTCTGGAAGTTGGGAAGTCCAAGGTCAATGTGCCTATATTTGACAAGGGCCTTTATGGTGCATCACGCCATGAGAGCAAGAAAAGGGGAAGGAATGGGAGGGGAGGGAAGGAGAAGGGAGGGAAAGGGGAGGGAGGAGATATCTGTTTGCGGGAATATACAAATAAGTATCTTTCCCATTAAAGAAACACAGGAAACGACCAAGTCTCTTGTTTATTTCTGCATTTTTCATTTTTCCTGTTCTTCATTCTCTTGCACTCAAGCCCCCTTATAGTGCTATGAAGGTAATGACAGAGGTGACAACAGGGGTCTGCAGGAGCTTAACCCTGAGAAGAACCTGCCTCAGTAGAGGATCTACAGCCCAAGTGAGTCTCTCTCTCTCCCCCCCTTCCTCTCTCTCTCCCTCCTTCTCTCCTTTTATGTCTGTCCATCTTCCAACCACTTGATCCAGATATGAGCATATTCAAGATGTAACAGGGTGGATAAAGCCCAAGGGTTTGGGCTAGAAGACTGAAACCCAAGCTCCCAGAGAACTGGAAAATACCAGAGAGATGATAGAAAGGGAAAAATGCCAAAAATGGGAAGAAAAAAAAAAGTCCCTTCAGGTTGTTTGTAAACTTCTGAGGCCACCCATGAGCTGTGCATGTGTACCTCTGCCCCAAACAGATGTTAAAGACTAGAACTGCAAAACAGAGCACCACAAAGACCCCGGACTGGCCACAGGGAGACAGGCATGGGACAGATCCAAATAGCACTACAAAGGCTTGGAGGTGACATCAGTACCACAAACATAGACTGCTGTTGGGAACTGAACCCAAACATATCAACTGCCTTAGATCAACAACAATATTTATCCAAAAGGTAAAGAACACCCAGAATCTAATAACCAAAATTGAGAATCTCTATGACAGACTCCAAATATATTCCATATAAAAAGATCTAAGAAAATTTTAAACAATATTGATTGTTCATTAATAAGATGTTTCAGATGTTGCAACCATCTGACAGAGACTTCAATACAGCTATTATTAAAATGCTGAACAACATACAAAAATTGCAATGTTTATATCTTGGGAAAGGTATAAAGTCTACAGAAACAGAAAATTGTAAATTTGAGAGTGGAAACATCTAATAACTAAAAGAAAAACCTCCAAGAACAGGATCAAGACCTACATGGAGATTACTGAGAAAAGTCAATAAAAAGTACAGAATTGAGTTGGGCACCAGTGGCTCACGTCTGTAATGCACTCTGTAAATAGCAATTTCTTACAAATACAAGTTACACTAATGAGCAGGCCATTCCTCAGTATGCACTACAAAGAAAAGAAACTACACATGTGCGTTGAAACAGCTATATTTATAATAACTGGAAATAACTCAAGTGCCTTTCAGAAAGTGAATGGACAAGCAGACCATAGGGCCCCTATACAAGAGGTTATGATGAGCAACACAAAGGAATGGATGACTGACATTTCCAATATCACAGGTGAATGGCATTGGTAGAATAGAGAACCTAGCTTGGAGGAGTCAATACTGTGTGATTTACCACATGCCATTCTTGAAAAGACAAAGTTACAGGATCAGAAGACAGGTTAGTGGTGAATAACACTCATGACTGGGATCGAGGTGCCTACAAAGGGGTTCTGGGGGACAACAGAATCATTTTGTTTCCTGATCTTGGTGGTGACTGCACAAATTCATCTATATTTGTGTTAAAATTCATAGAACTCTATATAAAAACCCAGTTTTACTCTATTAATTTAAAACTAAATGTTTGTATGTGTGTGGGCATGCACACAGCCAATAAAGGGCTCTTGGCTTTTTCAGTAAAGCTTGGCACTCTACCACTTAAGCCACATCCCCATTTCTAGGTTTTTCCGCTGGTTAATTAGAGATAAGAGTCTCATGGACTATTTTGCCCATGCTGACTTTGAACTAGGGTCCTCAGATCTCAGCCTCCCGAGTAGCTAAAATTATGGGCATGATCTAGTGGTGCCTGGCATTTTCAGGAACTTTCGAGAAGAAAAAACTTTTAAGAAGAATTAGTGAACATTCCTCAACTCCCACCAGTCATTGATTTACATCATTCCTGCAAAAGACGGCAGGAAGCAGTCAGCCACCTAGGGCCTGGGGGCTAAATGTGGCTCACTGCCTGATCTGAAACCCAAGAATCCTTATTCCAGTTTTCAATGGTTCAAAACCAAAAGGAGATTCTGTGACACAGAAAGGTCATTTGTCCACAATAATGCTATAATAGGACATGTCATTTATTCAGATTATCTCTGGCTACTTTCACACCACAGAGTAGAACAGAACATTTGCAACACAGACACCCCCAAATCCTGGCTATAACTCCCTGGTTTTTTATGGTAAAGGTTTACCAACCCTGATCTAAATTGGATAATTTAGTCATTAAATATGGAAACGTTGGGGTTTTTCTTGATTGATACCAACTGACCAAACAGTAGAACACTATACTCTGCCCTCAAGCGCCTGTTTTATAACCAAGGAAATTTGTTCACCACAGAGCAGAAGGGTAGAGTATGCAGGCTGACAGAGGTCAGCAGTCAGGTGAGGACAAGGACAGCCAGGCCTACTCTCGGTAACAACCCCTCGTGCAGCTTCCCAAAGGCCAGGGCTTCAACACCTATCAATTTAACAAAGGAAAATGGATGTATACTTACACCTTTCACTTATTTTTATGGCTCTTTCTGGTTATGATCATTATTAGTCTTTCAATCCCTGAGCACTATAACCCACATCGCTTTCGCAAGAGTGAAATATTTCTATAATGCCGAAAGCAATTCAAGATCAAAAGTTAATTTTTTTAATATTGAGTAAAATACTAAGTGCTGAAAGCAAAATGGCAAAAACCAAGGAGAAGGGAAGAAGGTGGGGGGGGGCCGGGAAGCCCTCTTATTTCAATAAATCTGGACAGCATTGTTCCATGAAGCTTGCCAACAGCCCAGAGCCACAGTTGGGGCCCTGATTTTGAGGGAAAGCCTGAGTTAGTATGTGTGCTACACCTGGGAAAGATATGTATTCTATTGTCACTCCATGAGTGGGGAAAACAGCAGGCAAGTTCATCCTTTAGTGTCTGGAATACTATTTAGCAGAGCCAAAACCCAACCATTTCACACTGACTCAAAATCCAACTGTTAATACCAATACTAAAAGCAGTATTGTTCTGTAGTCGATTCTTCACAAAAGCAGCATTTACCTCCCAGAGGGCTGCAAACATCCAAGCTGAAGGACTTCCCCAGCTATAGAAGCCCTTGGCTCTTTTAATGAGACCCCCCACAATAAAGTGTCTCCCATCTTCTGAAGGCTAAGAAAAGACATCTTGGAGTGGGATGTCTCTAACACCTCTTTATAGACAGCTCTGCCCTATTCTCTCTCTTCTGGCTGGTTCTACTTTCTCTGTTCACCATTGGTCTCTTCCATGTGCAGAGCAGCTGCTTGATGTATATATCACCATGTATGTGTTTCTCCATTTGTACCATTATCTGTCATGTTCTCTTTCAGTCAATCTTTCCCATCTTACCATTTATTATCTACAGAAATCAGCCAGCACTCACTCACTCACTGTGTATAAAAGCTGACTGAACAAATCAACCTAAATTTGGACAGCCTGTAATGCTAGCTACTCAGGAGACTGAGATCTGAGGATTGCTGTTTGAAGCCAGCTAGGGCAGGAAAGTCTCTGAGACTTATCTACAATTAACCAGCACAAAGCCAGATGTGAAGGTGTGGCTCAAGTGACAACACCAGCCTTGAGCAAAAAAGTCAAGTGACATTAAGGGACCCTGAGCCCAAGCCCCAGTATTAGCACAAGAGAAGAGAAGAAGCATGGGGGGCGGGGGGAGCGTGGAGAGGGTTGTTGGTAAGTTTCCTTACCTATAGCATGTGGGAAGCTTGCTGGCAATGGATTCTCATAGTTACAATACTGAGTTAGTTCTGTCTCCTTGTCATTTTAACAATGTGTAACTTTGACATCGCAAGCTAAGCAGCTGTTCTTCCAGAGGCTAGTACACTTCCCAAGATTCCCAGCACATCCAGTGTCAAACATCCCAGGGACACTGTAGGGAACAGCAGGTAGTATCTGCAACACATTTACAATCAGTGTGTGCATCACTGTGGCCTTCTGTAAGGTCACTAATAAGTCAGCCTTTATCTCAGCATTCTCCATCCAGTCCCTGCCTCTGGCTCAGGGTGTTTAAAGGCCAATCTACTAAATGCCTTGTACTGCAGACCATTCAGGAGGCATGCACAGACATGCATTTTATTAGACACCTCAAAGACTGCACAGAAAATACAGAAGCATCAAACGCAGTAACTCCCTTTAGCAGATCTTCAGTTTAAATACAGAACAAAAGCCTCACAGGAAAATAGCAATATATAATTGAAGTAACAAAAGGAAAAACCTAAGCCAGGCAATGGTGGCTCAAGCCTGTAATCCTAGCCAGTGAAGGGGCTGAGATCTGAGGATCATAGTTAAAAACTAGTCCTGGTAGAAAACTGTGAGAGAACCTTATCTCCAATTAACCAACAAAAATGCCAGGAGTGCAAGTGCTGCTTAAGTGGTAGAGTACCAGTCTTGCACAGAAAAGCCAAGAAAGAGTACAGGCCCTAAGCTCAGGCCCCAGTACAGGAGCAAAATGTAAGAAGGGAAGGGGTAAAAAGAGAAGGAGAAAGAAAAGGGGATGGAGACAAGATGGGGAGAGGAAGGGAGAGACGGGGAGGGACCTGGACATGGTTATACTTTACATACTGAGAAAAAACCTAAGCAATTTGGTATACAAAGGGCCAAGTCTTCCCCCTTGATCATAGCATGATATATTTTTGACTGAAAGAAAATCTTACCAAAGTTCTTCATGTCCATGGGGACTTGACTATTTAAGGTCATCATTTTCCCTATCATCATATTCCTATTCTCCTTCAATCATGACAGTGGTGGGTTTGTCCCACCAACACCTTCCAACCCATTGTTTCTCCTTCATTTCTCTGAATAAAAGCATGAAGGTTGGGGTTTTATTTATTTCATTTTTATTTTTTGGTTCAGGTCATAGGGCCTGAACTCTGGGCTTCAGCGCTGTCCCTCAGTTCTTCACCTCAAGGCTAACGCTCTACCACTTGAACCACAGCACCACTTCCGGCTTTTTTTCTTTTTGCTTATGTGGTGCTAAGGAATCCAACCCAAGGCCTCATGCATACAAGGCAAGTGCTCTACCACTGAGTCACCTTCCCAGCCCTTTATTTCCCTACCTCCATCATTTTGCACTTGGATAAAATTATATACCAACTTACTATATCTAGTCTATATCCCCTTTTGTCAGGTACTGGAAGCACTCTCAGAGCATTCAAAAGCAATAGACAAAGCCAGGTGCTGGTTGATGGCACCCACTTGTAATCTGAGGATTACAAGGCTGTGATCTGAGAACTACAGTTCAAGGCCAGTACAGCATACAAATCTGAGAAACTCCTGTCTCCAATTAACCAGGAAAAAAAAAAAAAAGCTGAAAGTAAAGCTGTGGCTCAGGTGGTAGAGTGCCAACATTAAGCAGAAAAAGGCAAGTAAAAACAATGAAGACCTGAGTTCAAGCTCTACAACCAACTCCAAAAATAAAAGCAATAGACAAGAGCACAGACCTGTCAGGTACAATTCCAGGGGTTAAGTGAAGGTCACGTGACCCAAGGCAGACGCACATACCACTCCTCAGAATCACAGTGTGCCCAATCCAGCATTATATATGGCATGGAATTTATCCAGCATATAGCAATTGCACCCCAGAGTGAGCAGCCCACCCCACATCCAGACTCTTCCATAAAGAGAAAGTGCCTTTGGGAAGGATTTCCCTCCCCCTAGAAACTCAGGATGTAAATTATCTTTGACAAATTAACTTTCACTTCTCTTCAGAGATAAATTTGGATATGGAAGCATTGAAGAGACTACATGAAAGGGCTTCCATCTGGTAGTCCTGTTGAATCAGGTGGACAAGTTGAGTTTCTTTGATTTGACGAAGACTTAACAACCTATAATTCAGTCTCTGCCTATATGAAATCAAGTCTGGGCATGAAAAGTGATAGCAGCCACCTGGAAGGGAGCTAAGAAAGCCTCCAGCCCGGAGAAGGCACAGAAGAATTCCTGCCCAAGCAGGAAAGTCCATGAGACTCTTATCTCCCAAAAAGCCAGAAGTGGGAGCTGTGGCTCAAGTGACAGAATGCCAGCCTTGAGTAAGAAAAGCTAAGGGGCAGCAGCCAGGTCCTAAATTCAAGCCCTACTACCAGCACAATAAATAAATAAATAAATGCACACTTAATTTCCATTCTTAGTTTATAAAATGTCATCTGATTCACAGCAGAGTTCTGGTAAAAGAATTTAGCCAGTATATTGGTCAGTTCTTCATTGCTGTGACAAAATAACTGAGGAAAATCAACCTATAAGGAGGAAAGATTTATTCTGGCTCACAGTTTCAGATTCCAGACCATGGTTACTTGGCTCTGTTGCTTTGGGCCTGGGGCAGCACAGTCCATCCTGGTAAAACAAGGCTGTACACCAGAAGCAAGGGTCTGAGGGGGACAGGTCTTCATATTCCCTTCAAGGGTACACCCTCAATGACCTAACAACTTCATTAGGTCCCACTTCATCAAGTTTCTACCACCTCCCAATAATGATACAGACTCCATGACCAACCCTTCAATACTTCCTTCTGTAGAACATTCCAGATCCAAACCACAACAGCTACCTTCTACTCAACCAATTGCTTTGAATATAGGAGATGAAAAACATTCATAGCTGGGCATGGTGGCTCACACCTATAATCTCAGCTGCTTGAAAGACATAGATAAAGAGGATCACAATTCAAAACCAACCCAGACAAAAAGTTCACAAGAGTCCATCTCAATCAATGGCTGGGCATGATGGCATTCATTGTCATCCCAGCTATATGGAAAGCGTAAATATGAGGATCATGGTCCAGGATGAACTAGGAATAAACATAAGACCGTATCTCAAAAGTAACCAAAACAAAAGGACCACAAGTGTGGCTCTGATGGTAGAGTTCCTTCCTAGAAATCACAAGGCCGTCAATTCAAACCCCAGTACCTTAAGAAAGTATTATATATATGTATACATATATGCATTACACACATATAGTACAAATAAACTGTAAATATAAATTACATATATGCACATTACATAATAGATAATAAATTTATTACATATGTTTATAATTTATAATATATGTATTATATATACTGAACAAAACTATTTTGTCTTAGACATGTGAGAGAATAGTAATGGTATAAAAAGAGGAATAAGAAAGTATAAAAGAAGGCGTGCTTTTGATCGAACTACCTTGTATGTATGCATTTGAATATCACAATGATCACCTTTCTAAAATTATACATTAATAAAATTCCATCTGTACTGAACATAAACATGTTTTTTTTTCTTGTCAGTATTCCTAAACAATACAATATTACAACTTTTCACATAGCATTTACATTTTCCAAGGGAAAAAATGATGTTTTGTTTTCTTGAAACAAGGTCTTATTACATAGCCCAGGCTGGCTTTGAACATCCTGCACTGACTCCCAAGTGCTAGGATTATAATGTGTGCCCTACAACTGTATTAAAAATAATATATTATATATACTGGGTTCCAGTAACTCATGCCTGAATCCTAGTTACTTAAGAGTCTGAGATCCAGAGGATCATGGTTCCAAGCTAGCCCAGGAAGAAAAGTCTATGAGACTGTACCTCCAAAATAATCTGCATAATAATCTGGTAGCATAGCTCAAATGGTAGAAAGACAACAGAGAAAAAAAAAAAAAAACAAGGCACAGTATTCAAATTACAGTACTGGCAAAAAGAAAAAGATATGTGATCTGGAGCACAAACAAAGGACAAAACACCAACAAGGGGATTCTAAATGTCAGGTTCATTAGAGAACAGTAAAGGTTAAAATATATATATTAAAAATCTCTACTTATCATGGCACCAGTACCTCACACTCTGAAAGGTTGAGAGCTGAGGGTGGAGGTTCAAAGCCAGGTTGGACAGGAGACTCATCTACAATTAACCAGCAAAAAGCCAGAAATGGAACTGTAGGACACACACAGACACAGACACACAGACACAGACATACACAGTCATACACAGACAGACAGATACACACACACACACACACACACACACACACACACACACAGAGTCAAATTTCCAAATCACTTATTTTTTTTAAAAAATCAACAAAGGAGGAGGCAACAATGCTTGATAAGAAATGTACTCATTACCTTGCCCATGTAATTGTAACCCCTCTGTATAGTATTTTCACAATAAAAAAAAAAAATCAGAACACTTAGCAAAGCTATTAGAAACTGATCCCAACAACAAGAAAAATGCAATTGTATGGATGAAAGAGAAAACTGTGAGCAGCAGTGACTCACACCTGTAATACTAGTTTCTCAGGAGGATCTGAGATCTGAGGACTCAGGTAGGAAAATCCATGTGACTCTTTATTTCCATTAAACCATCAAAAACCCAGAAATGGACCTGGGGCTCAAGTGATACAGTAGAAGACCTCAGGGATGGCATTCAAGTCCTGCACCCAAAGTAAGTGTGTAAGTGGGTAAGTGTGTGTGTGTGTGTGTGTGTGTGTGTGTGTGTGTATGTGAGGGGGGAGGGGAATTCATACTTGTTGTGGATTAGTGACTTCTCTAAAGG
>NW_012267309.1:1362098-1363437 GCF_000151885.1 Dipodomys ordii
TTGTTGTGGATTAGTGACTTCTCTAAAGGATCAGGCTGAACTTAACTGAAAATTTTCTGGGAAGGATCTTCCATTCTAGATGCCACTAAGAACATCTGTGACTTGTGGTAGGAGATCAAAATACTCAGCAGTCTGGAAAAAGTTCATTGCAACCCATATAGTAACTTTGAGGGGTTCAAGATTTTAGGATAGGAAGTAAGCGCACATATTGGAGAAACAGCAAGAGAAGTAGAATTCAAAGTGGAGCCAGAAGATGTGACTGAACTGTAACCACACAATAAAACAGATGAGGAGTCGATTCCTACAGATAACCAAGGGAAAAAGGTTCCTTGAGGTGGAATCTACTGGTAAAGATGCAGTGATAATGTTTAAATGACAACAAAGAATTTAGCATTATATAAATTTAGTACCTAAAGCAGAAGAAGGATTTGAGGACTGGATCCAATTTGGAAAGTGGTTCTACAATAGGCAAAATACTCTGAAACAGCATGATAGAGAAACATGCTACAGAGAAATGTTTCCTGAAACAAGGTGTCAACCAATGAAGTAATCTGCTATGTTGTTTTATTTTCAAAAGCTGCCACAGCCAGCCAGCCTCCAATCATCACCATCAAATCAGCCAGCATTGGCATCCAGGCCAGAACCCCTGCCAATGGAAGGCTCAGATGATCCTTAGTGTTTTAAACAATG
Source organism: Dipodomys ordii (assembly GCF_000151885.1). Lineage (NCBI taxonomy): Eukaryota > Metazoa > Chordata > Mammalia > Rodentia > Heteromyidae > Dipodomys > Dipodomys ordii. Next base: position 1,362,789 of record NW_012267309.1, read on the forward strand.
AAGTATTTAATTATATTCATTTTTAGACATAATATTATTGTACACTTAATAGATGCCAGTACAGTGTAAACATACTTTTTATATTGGGCTGGGAAACCAATAAGACTCTCACTATACTCTCTTTATCCGGTTAGGCACTTTAATAAGATGGTCAGGAACCAAACCCTCAGCATCTCCAAGGTATGCCTAGACCTGTGATTCTTCTGAAGTCTGTTCATAGACTGCATTATATCCAAACAAGCCACTTTTACCTCTGGGGTTTAGATTTATGCTGAACCAGGAGAAAGGGCCACAGGGTAATAATACCTGCCCCTACCTGGTGGGAGGTTGTCAAGGTTATAATTAGATTGCATTTGCAGACAGGACCAGAGCTTTCAGAGGGAAAGACTATAAATAACTTCAGGTATTATTATCCCCAAAGATAATCAATTATTTTCTCATCAAAAGGAGGCTAACAAAGACAAGCACTAAGGACAGAACCCTGTAATTTGCTTAAGCCTCTGGCTTCCACAAGACTTTCCGAGTGTTCAGAATTCACAGGGACCCAGTGCCACCTCCACCATTCTCTGACAAATGGGGAATTCACACTCTCTAATAAATCCTATTAGAAGGGAGGGAAGGAGGGGAGGGAGAGAGGGAGGGAAGGAGG
>NW_012267309.1:1365289-1418533 GCF_000151885.1 Dipodomys ordii
TTTGCACAAAGCTAGTTAGTGCTCTACCACTTGAGCCACAGATCCACTACTGGCTTTTTGGTGGTTAACAAGAAATAAGCATTTCACAAACTTTCCTGCCTGAGCTGACTTTTTTTTTTAATTGTGAAAATACTGTACAGAGGGGTTATAATTACATGGGCAAGATAATCCGAGCTGACTTTGAACTGTGATCCTCAGATCTTCACCTCCTGAGTAGTTAGCATTTACAGCTGTGAGCCACCAGCACATAGTTCTACCTCTCACTTTCAACAGGACACACAAACCTCCAGCACCTGGTAGACAAAACACCTCCTCCTAGAAGTCGATGAATTATTTCCAACAATGTCCTTCTTCTAAGGCCAAAGAGCTACCCAGCACATGTCACACCAACATGGGTCTTGCCAAGAAACATACTTGTGAATTATGGCCACTGAGAGAGCCACTGGCTCACCACCTGGCTCCTTTACAAGATGATGCTGAGGGACAGCAAGAATCTGTGAGGCAGCGATAATCCTTTCCTTGTCAGTCCTTCAGTCCTTCCACTTCCTCACTCAACATCAGCTAATTAAACCCACCTCGCCTTCACCTGCCCCGAGCCACTTCTACAGAGACAAATCCTATTAATACCACAGAACACATCAGTCAAGGCCCTTCCAATGCCTTCCTCATTCTGCCTCTGAGCCGCAGCTACTGGCATATGCCTGTGTCACCCCTCCCACACACACACACATACACACGATTCCAGCATGGTTTTCCTAAATGGGCCACAAAAAGGATTACATACCAAGCACTTATCCTTCATAGTGTCTACCAAAAAAAAAAAAAAAAAGTAGGGCAGGAATGAGAAAAGAAAAAAAGAGACAACAAGTGCAAACTTTCTAAATACAGAAATTGCATATTTTATAGTCTCTATTCTCCATGCCTGCTTTTCTAAGATGTTGTTTCTGCTTCTATCTGCATACTAGGCAAATACTGCACTGAAATTCATCCCCAGCCCTTTGACAGTTTCTTGTTTTGGTTTTTATTTTTGTGCTCATACTGGAGCTTAAACACAGCTTTCTGTTCTTGCTTGGCTTTTTTGCTCAAGGCTGGCACTCTACCACTTGAGCCACAGATTTACTTCTGGCTTTTTACTATTTATTTGGAGATAAGAGTCTCACAGACTTTCTTGCGCCGGTTTCAAGCCTCCGTCCTCAGCTAGGATTACAGGTGTGAGCCAAGATAACCTGGCTGAGCCTTTTTTTTTCTTAAGTAGATATCAGAATATAATCTAGATATATATTAATATGCACTGAATTCAGTCTAAAAAAGGTTTTGGTCTGAAACTCAGTTTTCTAAATGAAGTCACCAACTTCTTGTGCTGAGAAGATAATTGTCTCAAGACTATTTTGTTGCCTTAACTCTGCAATTTCTGAGTTGCCAGACTAAGTGCCATAAGCATTCCAACCACAAAAAGAAAAAGGAAGAAAAGAAAAAGAAAAAAAAAAGCATTCACACACCTTTGAGCTCAGGAGCCCCAGAGGTGGTGGTTTGTTAAACCCTAACATAATATCATCAGCAACTCTGCTTTCCACCTTTCCCCAAAACCCTGTGAGGAATAAGCCATAGAATGTCACCTCTCCCTCATTTGTCAATCAACCCCAGGAAGACAACCCTTTCCAAATGGCAGCTAGGCTGCAGCTGGGAGGAGAACAAAGGGAGAGGGTGAACAAAGGGCAAAGGGCAACAGAAAAGTTAGGGGGAGGAGGGGAAGACACCTCTTCTGTCACATTGGAAGCAAGGATAGGGGACAGAGCACTCTTGTGCGAAGGCCCTAATGTAGGAATGATCATCCTTTCCCTAGCCTTACTTTGAATAAAATCTCCCTTCTCACCACATCCTCATTGCCCCCTGTGGGCTAGAGGTGGCCCAGGCAAGGGTGCAGGGCTCAGGATCCATCCCAATGACCAGCCAGTGACTCCAGCTGCCTAGGCCAGAACAGGGTGAGAAGATCACAGAGAGCAGAACTCAAAGGAGAGGGCCAAATGCCTGGGTGAGAGGCAACCAGAAGGCTTTGTACTTCCAGACAGAAACAACAGGAAGGCTACTCAACAAGGTAAAGAGCTCCACCCCGCCCCCCTCCACATTGCCACTCATACACATTTTAACAGTGCCCATCAAACTACTTAGGCTTTCTTTTCTTTTTAATCCCGACTGAATAAGAAACAAACAAAAAAAAAAAAACATAAACAGGAATATAGGAACAGGATTATTTTAAACTGTGTTTACACACATGTGTGGTATGTTAGAGCCTGTACTACTTGAGCCATACCCACAAGTCCTCTTTGCTTTAAATTTGTCATTCAGATAGGGTCTCTAAAGCTAAATTTGCTCTGGCTGGACAAGGCTAGTCTCCAACTAAAAGCTCCGTCCTCCCATCTGTACCTTCAGTATTGCTGGGATTACAGGGGTGTACCACCATGCCCAACACTAGAATGGTTACATTTGTTAAATTTGTTAAGCTCCTACAGTCTTTTGGATACACAAAAGCATAAGTTTAATAAAGAAATGAAAGCTGGATACTGGTGGCTAACATCTGTAATCCTAGCTACTTGAGAAGGCTGAGATCTAAGGTTTGTGGTTCTAAGCCAGCCTGGACAGAAAAGTTCATGAGATAATAAACTACTCAGAAAAAGCCAGAAGTGGCACTGTGGCTCAAGTGGCAGAGCACTAGCCTTAAGCAAAAGAAGCTCTGGGACAGCACCTAGGCCCTGAGTTGAAGCCCCTGAACCCCTACACACACACAAAGAAGAAATGATAAATTGTTGGAAAAGCTTTAGAGAGGAACAGGAGGCAATAGTTGATGCTGCTATAGGTGACTGAGAGTCCATAGGGTCCACCTCCTCCCACTTGTTTCTTATGAAAGTTTTCTCACCACTCACTCTTTCTTTCTTTCTTTCTTTCTTTCTTTCTTTCTTTCTTTCTTTTTTTCTTTCTTTCTTTCTTTCTTTTTTGTTGGTTGTAAGGCTTGAACTCTGGGCCTGGGTGCTGTCCCTCAGCTCTTCAGCTCAAGGCTAGCACTCTACCATTTGAGCCACAGCGCCACTTCTGGCTTTTTCTGTTTATGTGATGCTGAGGAATAGAACCTAGGACCTCATGCATGTAAAATAAGCACTCTACCACTGAGTCATCTTCCCAGTCCACCACTCACTATTTCAAAGATGTCAGTCAGCTCCAAGCCAACCCAGCTGGATTGAAGCTCACACCAGGGAACACACACGTCAGTCTATTCTGCAGGCTTGGAGTCTCTTTTTACACTCCAATGGTGTCTATACTGAGACTATATCACGATCTATCTACACCGAGGCCTCTGGCCCCACTGTGGTGCTCTTCACACTGAATGTCTATACCTCCGATTTTGTCTATAGCAGCACAGTCAGTGCACCCACTGTGCTGGGAGGAAGCCTCCTTCCTGCCTATCGCAGGACCGTCCTCTTCCAGGCAGTGCCAGGCTGGGTTATGAAGCATTCCCTGGGCACCAGTTGCTCACACCTATAATCTCACTACTTAGGAGACTGAGATCTGAGGATCCAACTCTGAAGCCAGCCCAGGCAGGAAAGTCTGTGAATCTCTTTTCTCCAATTAACTATCAATTCTCTGTAAGTGGAACTATAGCTCAAGTGGTAGAATAGCTGCCTTGAGCAAAAGTTAAGGAACAGCTCCCAGCTTATACCTCAGTACAGAGAGAGAGAGAGAATCCCTATAGCATCCTGCTCCTGGGATGAAGTTTCTTTCTTCTTAAGAAAATCAGGTTTTCCAGCTTGGGGGTGGGGAGGGTATAATTTTAGGGCTCAGGGTGTTTTGCTGGCAGTGAGATTAGCAGATGGAAGGGAAAAATAACACTACCTGCTGGGCACCTTTCTTCTCACCACAAGTCAGTAACCCATTATACTTAGCATTTCAAAGGCCACAGGAGGAGTCCTGGGAATATAAATACAGACCCCAAGAGGCTCTACGAAGTTACCTAGAGACAAGCTCATTTCTTTATTCCAGGATTGATAGGAAATTCAAACTCTTCAAGAATCTGAAGCAAAAGAGATTTTAAAGCCCTGGCCTCTAAATGGACTCCTAACTATGCAAACTCAGACAGCTCTTGAAAATGTAATAGAGAAAAACAGCAGAGTGCCAAATACAATATGATTAGTTTGCTTGTTTGTTTTTATTTTTTGTCTGTCCTAGGGCTTGATTACAGGCTCACGCCTGTAATACTAGCCACTCAGAAGGCTGAGATCCAAGGATCACAGTTTGAAGCCAGCCCAGGAAGGAAAGTCTATGAGATTCTTACCCCTAATTAACCAACAAAAAGCTCAAATGACAAAACATTAGCCAACAGTGAAAAAGCTAAGAGAGCCCAGGCCCTGAGTTCAAGCCCCAGAGCACCATAAACACACACACACACACACACACACACACACACACACACACACACACACACGTGACTTCTCAGAACAGAACCCCAAAGACAGGGCAGGCAGGACTTCAGGCAGGCAGGTGGGCAGAAGAGTCTATGGGGTTTGCTCCAGGTGACTCCACAGGCCTAGTGTATAAGAGAAGAAAATTGCTAGATGCTGGTGGCTCACACCCAGTAATCCTAGCTACTCAAGGAGGCTGAGATCTGAGGATTACAGTTCAAAGCCAGCCTGGGCAGCAAAGTCTGTGAGACTCTTATCTCCAGAAAACCAGAAGTAGGGCTATGGCTCAAAGTGGTAGCCTTGAGCAAAAAAGCTGAGGGACAGCGCCCAAGCTCTGAGCTCAAGCCCTATGACTGACAAAAAAAATTTTAAAGAGTAGAAAGTCCTTTATAGTTCCATTTCTAACAGCGAATTATTCCAAAATTTAGGGACCATTTGCTTTTCAAGCATGGATATATTTTAATTTAGCATGAAATAGTTCACATGCATCACCTCCCCTAAAGTAAATGAATAATACAATCTCCCTCCTAAGATGTTCCTGGTTCTAAATTCATAACAAATATGATATCCCCTTCCCTTATATCATTTATCCAAAAGCAACATTGCTCTGTGGACATAACCTCTACATAATTTGAACCTATACATACCCTACCAGTTGTTATTTCCTGCTAAACACTGTGCTATGAGATCTATCCACATTGAAACATGTAGCTGCAGGAATTCCAATTCATAAATAAATCTTCAGCTGGGGCAAGTGGCTCACACCTGTAAACCTAGCTACTCAGGAGGCTGAGATCTGAGGATCAAGGTTCAAAGTCTGAGACTTTTATCTCCAGTTAGCAGACAGAAAACTGGAAGTGGTGTCACGGCTCAAAGTGATAAAGCACTAGCCTTGAGCAAAAGAGCCCAGAGACAACACCCAGGGCCCAAGTTCAAGCCACAGTCCGGACAAAGAAATAAAAATAAATAAATAAGTAAATAAATCATATTGTATTTAGTGGCTCAGGCCTGTAATCCCAGCTTCTTGGGAGGCCAAAACAGAGGATGAAAGGTCAAGGCTAGCCTAGGCAAAAAGTTAGTGAATTCCATCTCATCCCCTAAACCAAGCTCCTATGATCCCAGCTAGTCAAGCAGAAGGATCTGTCTAAGGCCAGCACCAAGAAAAAACTCAAGATCCTACCTGAAAAATAAACTATAAAGAGCTGGAGACTTAACATAAGTAGTAGAAGCACTTGCCTAGCCAACATAAAAAGATCCTGAGTTCATATGTCATTGCTGGGGATGTGGGAAGAGTCACAAATTTTCCCAGTGTTCTGCCAGTAGAAATTTGGATTGTTCAAAGTTTCTGCAAACTTCAACAAAAGAATGGCCATTCCTGGAACCAATCCTTATTCCCTTGAGGGAAGAGGGTGGTATAATAAGTGCCTGAACTGGAATAATACAAGCAAAAAAGCAATTCCACTTGTCCAGATACTACTAAATTGTAGTGAGGACCCCGGTGACCAGAGTATACCCAATGACGCTCTCCAGCAATTTTTTTCTCTCTAGATACATTTATCAACACTTGTTACTGTCAGAATTCTTCATTTTGGTGAATCTAGGGAGAAGTGATACTTGCTCACGGCTACCTTTCCTGTTCCAAAGCCTTTCCAGGATTTTTCATCCTTTGTGAACTGCTTTTATATTTTTAAGATCTGCTTAGAGTACAGCTCTGCTTATAGTACAGCTGCCTGTAGCTGAAGACAGACTTAGCTGGTAGCTTAAAAGTACAGATTTAGTTGGGCACCGGTGGCTCATGCCTATAATTGCAGCTATTCAGGACTCAGAGATCTGAAGATTAAGGTTTAAGCTAGCCCCAGTAGACAAATCCAAGAAACTCTTACCTCCAATTAGCCAGAAAACAGCCAGAAGTGGAGCTGTGGTTCAAATGGGTAAAGCACCAGGCCTGAGTAGGAAAAGCTAAGCAAGAGCTCAAGGCCATGCGTTTAAGCTCCTATAACAGCACCAAAAGAAGAAAAACAAATACAGATTTAAAGGTACAAACTGCGGAACATTCCCTTGTCAGCCTGGACCACTGAAATTTAGCCATGTGAGGTTTGGCTACACCAAGCTCTTTCTTGGCTTGAAATCTAGGTCCAATGCAGGGATAGTGAGGCAGGACTGACATGAGAGTAGCACAGGAATAAATGCTTCCCACATCCCCACTTGTGTCCTATCATGCCTGCTGCTCTCTAAAGTAGTCTCAGCTCAGACTGTATAACCTGTGCTCAGAAATTACAGAAGGAAGTGTGTGTCCCCAAGTGCAGGAAGAAGGAAGTGTGTGTCCCTAAACTCAGGAAGACTAAGTGTCTAGAAAGAAATTGGTATTGGTGGTTTAGAAGAGAAGGAGTTGTCTTACTCAAGTAGCTGATTTTTTTTTTTGGGGGGGGGGGTCCGAGCGTGAGGCCTGAACTCTGGGCCTGGGCGCTGTCCCTCAGCTCTTCAGCTCAAGGCTAGCACTCTACCACTTGAGCCCAGCACCACTTCCGGCTTTTTTCATTTTGCTTATGTGGTGCTGAGGAATCGAACCCAGGGCCTCATGCATGCAAGGCAAGCGCTCTACCACTGAGCCAACTTCCCAGCCCCTAGCTGATTATTTTTGCATAGAAACAAAATTATTTTCTTCACCAAATAAAAGGTTCTGGCTTCCTGAGTTGTAGGGAGAAGAGGTAGTGGTAAGTTGTCAACCTAGCAGTTTGATAGAATTCTTAATACACTTTTTCTTATTTATTTATTTAGTCAGTCGTGGGGCTTGAACTCAGGACCTGGGTGCTTTCCCTAAGCTTTTCAGCTCTCTACCACTTGAGCCACAGCCCCATTTCTAGTTTGCTGGTGGTTAATTGGAGATAAGAGTCTCATGGACTTTCCTGCTCGGGCTGGCTTTGAACAATGAACTTCAAATCTCGACCTCCTGAGTAGGATTACAGGCATGATCCACTGGCGCGCGCACGCGCGCACGTGGGTGTGTGTGTGTGTGTGTGTGTGTAAATAATGAAGTATCTTACAATTCCTATGATAAACCCTTCAAACATTGCTCTTTTTAAACATATTATTTGCTAAATTCTACATAGGATATTCACATGTATGTTTTTAGATGTCCAGCAGACACCTATGTGAAGTACTTTAATTTTCTACAGGAGTGCCACAAATGACCTCAAACTTAGCAACTTAAAATACCGGGTGCCTGCAGGGAGCCAGGGCAAACGCCATTACAAGATGGCGCCCACTTCCTTGCAGCTTTGAGGTAAACAACTCCATATTAGGCAGTGCTTGGCGGGACTGTGGGTCCCGGGCTTTGCACATGTGCAAGCCATTTAGAGCCCTTAGCCAATCCCGTGGCACCTGGTGACGGTGAAAGGCAGACAACCAATGATAGAACGACCCGTGTTCCTATTCCCTATATAAGCAGCCACATTTTCGTATACGGGGTCTCTCGCTCAAGCTCTCCTATCAACTCAAAAGCTCTCCAATAAAGTGTGATCTGAGAAGACTCCTGGTGTGGTGGTCGTTCTTCCTCGCTGGCCGAGAAGGCGTTCGCCGCAGGTGCCAGTGGCTCATACCTATAATCTTAGCTACTCAGGAAGCTGATATCTGAGGATCATGGTTTAAAGCCCACCCAAGGCAAGAAAGTCCATGAGACTCTTACCTCCAATTAACTCCCCCCCCTCAAAGAAAAAGCCTAAAGTGGAGTTGTGGCCCAAGTGGTCAAATGGTAGGTTGGCTAGACTTGCATGAAAAACCTAAGGGGCAGTGGCCAGGCTCTGAGTTCAAGCCCCAGTACCAGCACCAATAAGTAAACAAATACATAAGACCCTGCTACTAGAAAACACTTCCAGGTTGTCTTCTGTCCTCAAAAGAAAAACCAGAACAGGCCTGATGTCCTTCTGTATAGATGAATAAGAAGATCATCTCTCCAACTCTCCACTAGTGTTGCAGCACTGAGCTCTGACTCTGCCTCTAACTCAATCTTTTACATGACACTGGTTCCTCAACAATGCTGCCCCCATCCAGTTTACCTTTAGAAACACCACCTTAATCTACTCCCCATTTTTTTTCCTAAGGTGACTAAATTCTAGCCATCTCTTACGCTCCTAGAAAAATCTGAGCTTATCCTGATTCTGTGTGGCCCAGAGGAGTGACACTGATGATTTGGCATTTTCTTCCACCTGGTGAGAGTCTGCTCAGATCAGCACATTTCTCATTCACTATCTCTGCTTCTGGTTCCCATTAGAACAACTGCTTCACAGAACACCAAGAATAGCATCTTATCTGTCCTTTCCTCTTGAACTTCCAACCTATGAACTTGATGGAGGAAATGTTCAAATGCATATCATAATCCCTAATTTTTAAATATATTTATAAGGATATTTCTTTCTTTCTTTCTTTCTTTTCTCCTCTTGGGCTCAGAACTGATTAAACAAAACAATGTTCTCTGTCCAAACCTGTATTTTTCTTATTACTTTCTAATCATTTTACCACCAACATAAAGGCCTGTTCTTTTCTCAACACTGAGCTCTTTAATCATTCCTGACAGGCCTCGGCTTTCCACTTGGCCCAGGCCCAGCAAACACCGTTGGGCTCCACCACCCTCGGCTGCCTCTCCTCTGGGTAACACAGCTCATTTAAAAAGTGAGTGTGGGCAGGGGGAGAGGAAGGCCTCTGTGCCTCATGAAAGCCGCTCTTCCATAGTAGGGTAAACGCAGCCCTGGGAGCCAGAGACCCAAAGGGATACGTGGATGGAGGAGTCCCTGCATCTCAACATGCTACTATGGTATCATGATCTAAATTAAGTGGATAGCTTGCAAACCATTCAACTTGATAGTTAATCATAATATTTAAACTTATAAAGTATGTAAATATTTAACTTCAATCGGCACATCTAGTCTCTCTTTTGAGATTAGAATAATGTTATGGGCTAGGTGCCAGTGGTTCAAAGCTGTAATCCTAGCTATTCAGGAGGCTGAGATGGGAGGATATTGGTTAAAATGCAGCCCCAGCAGGAAAGTCCATGAGACTGTTATCTCTAACTTTGAGTGTAAAAGCTAAGGGACAGCGCTCAAGCCCCAAGTTCAATTCCCAGTACTGGTACATGTGCACCCACGCATGCACACTCACTCACTCACACACACACACACACACACAATTATAAAAATAGTAATAATAATAATCTCATGGGGAAGCAGGGCAGAGAGGCTCATCCTACATGTATAGAGAAAGGAATGTAAATGAGGTCTTCTGACATGTTCTCTAATAAGCCACCATGGGTTATAAGGCTAATAAAAAATATAATTTGAGGAGCAAGGGATAAAGTGACTACAAACTTCTATCCCTTGAGGAAAATTGTATGCGCTAAAAATAGAATCATGTCGACCACCCAGAGGGATTCAGAAGGTAGAGGAGGTGAAAGAAGAATGTAGAGTTAGAATTCCGAGTCCCCAGGGACAGATGGCAGGCTTCCTGAACTGGATGGACAGAAAAGCTACTTCCCAAGGAGGCCCTGGCTCACTCACAAATTCATCATTCTTCCAAAATGAAAACGCTTACCGGGTATCAGTGGCTCACACTTGTATTTATAGCTATTCAGGAGGTTGAGATCTGAGGATCGCAATTCAAAGTCAGAGCAGGCAACTCTGTGAGACTATAATTAACAAGCAAAAGTGGTGGAACAGCTCAAGTGATAGAGCAGCTCAAGTGGTAGAGCATCAGCCTTGAGCAAAAAAGAGAAGATACCAAGTAGGCCCTGAGTTAAAACCCTTGTGCTGACACAAAAACAAACAAACAAAACATGTAAAGCTCCAAAAAGGAAGGTCAAAATATTCAAAGGCAGCAAGACACCTGGACAGCATTCCCTTCCTCAGGATGGGTCTGCTTCTGAGAGAGTCCATGGCCTGCATCTCTGCACCCTTGAGGACTAAGGAAGGGCTAAAAGCCTAAAGAGAGAGGCAGGGGGGATGGAGGGGAGAAACAGGCCACAAGGCAGTTGAACTCAGTCCAGGCTTGGCCATGGCTAGGCTGGTAGCCCTGATGACCCCTCAGGACTCCTGGGCAGGACTCTCTGACTCCTACAGATTTGTACAAGCCACCAACCTCCCATGTCTTCCCAGATTGGAAAAGAAACCCAGAATGTCTTTACCAATCCAGTCAGGCATCCTGTATCCAACTCCTTCTCTACAAATGGTGTGGAAAGCCCTGTAAATGAGACAATGTTCATTCCAGACTCCACGTAAGGGAAAAGTGACCTGTGGCCAGCTGAAAGCAGTGTGAGCAGCAGTCATCTGTGAGGTAATCAGGCAGCTGGTCCTGTGCCTGGCTCACCCCATACCTCAACTTCACAAAGCCTCCCATTCATACCAATATGCTAGAGACCCAGCATGCCCCCACAACACACAGGAGGGCCCAGATGCTACCCTAAGAGGTCTGGGAAGGCTCCACCCATTTACACAACTTCATTTGTAAGACAGGATACCCAGTTCAAGCTAAGCATCTGACAAGCACACAACAGATCATCAGCACAACATGGAGGCTGCTTGCCTCCACCAGAGTCACTGCTAGCCAGCAAAAACAACACTGACCCAAAGAGGACTTTAAATTCTCCAGTCTTGAAGATCAAGGTGCTTTGCAAAGCTTGATCTGAGCAGCCCAGAACAACACTGGTAAGCCTGGGCCCTGGTCTAGAAGAGACACTGCACTCTAGAGATACATGAGTGGTGGGCAGCTTTTGATGACCACCCACGAAGGCTCCAGCTCCAAATGTGGCCCCTGAGCAAATCTACTCGCTCTCTCTAGGCAACTGGGAGAGGCTCAGACATCTGATGCCACAGGATCTGAGCACACCTTCCTGGTCTCAGCTCTATCATCTGTTCTGCTAATCAGCAAGAGCTGAGATGGCTTCTGAGCAGAGAGGGCACTGAGAATGGCAGTCCAGGTTCTGTACACAGCGTCAGGAGAAACAGGTAAGAGCGATGTCAGGTCCACAAAGTGAGGCTGCTCCCCTGACCTTGGGCCTCCAGGAAGAACCCGGGAAGTAGGGGGGAGGGGGGTATCCTGACAGGGAGACAGGAGAAGGCAGAGGAAGGCATACGCAAAGGAATTAATCAAGCAAATAAACGACTGTGGGTGCTGACAGCCTCACAAAGGGGGGTTGTGGACACATGGGCTGCAGAGAACTGGGCTGGAAAGCTTTGTAAATATTTGAGGAACAGCAAGAGCCGGGCACTGGGATCTTAAATGTATACCACATGTGAGACCCCAGGAGAATGTCTCTTTTAGGGCCTCCTTCCTCCTCTGTCCAAGGGGGACAGGAAAGATGGTAACTCCCACATGCCAGCAAATGAATGCCTACCTGCCCTGATGCAGGCACCCAGAGTGTATGTGTATGTGTCAGATATGCCTTAGAAAACCAGACTGCTCTAGAACACAGCTGCTGGGACAGACAGAAAACTGTAGGAGGGGAATGGGGACAGCAGATCCTCTGGCATCGATGGGGACAAAGCAAGCAGAGACAGGAGAAACATCTACCAGGACCAAGTTCCTCTGACTTCTCCCAAAATGCCATTATGCACCAGACACCTGATCATGAGACATGCACCATGAAACCACACAGTCATCACATACAACATATGCCATGTACTACATATGCACTTACACTCATTAATACACATACACTTGGTGATATATACACACACTGGTAAATTATACACAAACACACAAGTATAGATATGTATAGGCACTTGTCTACACAGTAGAGATACCACATGTACATACACACTAACAATACATATCAACACACATGCACTCGTGAAAACACATATAGGTCCATCCATATATATACCCAGAACATACATAGCACACACACATACACAAACGTACCAGAAAACTAAGAGAATGAGAATTCAGCTTATAGCAATGTGAGACCCTGACTGTGACTTTTGATAATTTGGTAAAACATTAATCTCTAAGTACCTAGTAACAAAAGATCCCACAGTCTATTCCAGAGCTGAATGGCCTCAGATAAGCTGGAGCAGGCTGCACAGGGTCTCACACAGCCCTGTCTCCCCATCCTGTCTCATACTCAGTTTGGGGAGCAGGGTCTGGAGCTAACCTTACCTCCCAGTGGGACCATGACAAGACCAAAATAAAAAGAGGAAAAAGACAAGCGTCCCCTAGAAGATGATTATATACCCAGGCTAGCACTGGAGGTGTGGCTCCAGAAGTCCTGACCTGCTGACAAGATTGCATGGGAGCAAGCAAGGAATGGGCTCTGACTCCACCCAAATCTACCATGCCTACCTTTCTAAGAATAGGTATAGAGTACATTACATCTAGAATGGATATTGTATAGAGTACACTCATATCTTGGCACCACCTAAAATTGATTCCAGAACACCAAAATGCAAGGAGGCTCCCGTCCCTTGTATAAAATGGACACTATGTGCATAAAACACATGCAGACACTCCCACGGACTTTAAATCATAGATGATTTACAATGTAAATATCAATAGTTGTTATCTGTTTATTATTTGTATTTGTCATTTCAAGGAAAATCTATGCATGTCAATGCAAATGCAATTGTACTTTCTGACCTTGAGGAATCTCTGCCTATATCTAGTATAAGTTGTAGTCCATAAAGCTAAACCCACCAAAAATGCAAACAATCATGTCAATAGTTTGTGCATGTGTTTCAGTCACCTGTACAGCTGATTTCCTAGCCAAAGAAGGAACATCTACAATAGGCCTATACCCCCTGCACCAATTTAGAATGAACCTCTTTGCTCTCCAACAAGAAAAAAAGTCCCGTGTGGTTTCAAATATTACCTCGGTGCATTATATTGCTAGGGGTAGGGTGGGGAGTAAAAATAAAAGTGTCTGAAGTTCTAAACCTGAAACCTGGGGACCTTGTCTTTTCCCAGTACCAATAATGTTCTTATGAGTGAATGGCCTAACTCCTAGATTCTAGAGCAATAGGCCAAGCAAACTGAAGGCACGTGAAAACAAAAACATTTGTATGAATATCTACCTTAATTCACTCCAGAAACACCAACAGACCCAGTGATAGCTCACTCCTATAGCTCACTCCCTAGCCTACTCAGGAGGCTGGATATAAAGACTGCAGTTCTAAGCCAGCCTGGGCAGGAAAGTCCATGAGACTCTTATCTCCTTCAATTAACCACCGAAAAAGCCAAAAGTGGAGGTATGGCTCAAGCAGTAGAGTGCCAGGTTTAAGCACAAAAGCTTAGGGACAGCACCCAGGCCCTGAGTTCAAGCAACAGGACTGGTACAGAAAAAGAATGAGAAAAAGAAAAACACCAACACTTCTCACTTTTCAGATGCAGAAACTGAGGCTGGGAGAGGAAGTAACTTGCAGGAACTCTACCCAGCCAGCAGGCCAGCAGACCAGGGTAGTTTTCTCTCCACCAGACACCCAGAGCATGATGAGTCAGACTGGGACAGGCTCCAAAGCCAGCCACCATCTTCCTGAGTCCAGGATGTAAGTTCAAAGTGGTTGACTCAGCTCCCTAACATATTCCACAAAGAATTCAGAAATGCAGACTTCCAGGACACAGGAAAGAAAGGAGTGAGAAACAACTATATAGAAAGTTACACTTACGTTCTCTTACCTAATTTCTTCCTACCTGGGAAAACATACTTTTAAGCCAAAGCAGAATGCTCAGCTTTTCATCTTTAGGCTTCACAAAATGAAGTAAACTTCCTCCTCCTCCAAGAGTCCTTTCCTTTCTTTCCTTACAGTAAACCCAAATCCCAGGCCCTTAGGCCCAGCCCTCCTCCCCTTGCCCCAATAAAAACCCCTACTGATCTCAGCCCCCATCAGGAGCAGTTGGAGTTGGGGAGGGGGGGAGGGGATGGTGCTTGAACAGAAGTGTCCCCTGGGACCTTCTGAGTCTCCTTCGGGTCACCCTACCTCCCATCAGACTTCAGGCCTCTCTGAGACACAGACCATCACTTGAGACCAACTGAGTTTCCCAAAGTCTCAACTGAGATAACAATAAAAATACCATTGAACTTATTTTAATATGAACCTACTTCTCAACACTGAAGTTAATATATGAACATCTTATATGCCCTCACAAACTTAAAGTCATCAGAACTGAGGTGCAGCTCAGGGTTGGAGTGATTGCCTAGCATGCTCAAAACCCTGGGTTCATCCTCAGCATGCACATTACAAGCACACACTTGGGAGTGGAATTTGGGCACATGCAATAAAATGCACGAACCTGACAGAGTTATATTAAATGACATACATCAGACACACAGGACTTAAAGAGAAAGATTCATGGAGACAGGGGTGATTGACAGGCCCTAGAGGGAAGTGAACACAGAGTTAGCGTCTCATAATGACAGTTTCTGAATGGGATTATGAAGAATTCTGGAGATGGGTGGTAGATCTGACACACAGCAGTATGAAACTATTTCATGCTGGTGAAATATACTGAAAAGTTATTAAAATGGTAAATTTTTGCTAAGTGCATTTTACCACATAAAAACAGAGAAAACCCCTGTGTACTTAAAAATATTAACAACAACCCATTTTCCCCTCATGTATCAATGTACAGCAAATTTTAAAGTGTACTTCAAGAGAACAATGAGAGCTAGGTATGGCACATGCCATAATCCCAGCATTTGGGAGGCCGAGGCTGAAGGATCATGAGTTTGAGGCCAGTTTGGCCTACATAGCAAGCCCAAGATGGAGAAAACATGCAATTAGATGTGTAAAGAGTCAGTCACAGGCAGACCCTTCCCTCAGCCAGCAAGGAGGAACTAGACAGCTATGTGTGGCAGGATCTCAGACATCCAAAGCCTAGCCAGCTCCTTGCCTGGCTTCTGAGGACCTGGCAATCCAGCATCTGTGGGCTGCTCCAAATTTCCTTCTACCACACTCACCCATTTACTTCTATAACCCAGCTACTACCCTAAAATAAACTAATCAGATGCTAGGGTGGTTTGTGCCTCTGAGAGGTCAATTCATAGTTGTTGGGGTTTTTTTGTTTGCTTGTTTGTTTGTTTTTATCAGTCGCAGGGCTTGAACTCTGGGCCTGGCACTATCCCTCAGTTCTTCATCTCAAGGCTAGGGCTCTACCTCCTGAGCTGCAGCGCCACTTCCAGTTTTCTGGTGGTTTATTGGAGATAAGAGTTTCACAGACTTTCCTGCCTAGGCTGGCTTTGAACCACGATCCTCAGATCTCAGCCTCCTGAGTAGCTAGGATTACAGGCGTGAGCCACCGGTGCCCAGCTTTCATAGTTTTTTCTTCTCAAAAGAAATACAGTTCCTATAGCTCCAAATTCTTCCCTGAGTATTTTAAAGTAAAACAGATTCCAACCTATACATTTTCTATAGATTAAAAACCAAGACTTTTTTTTCCCCCAAAGTCCATCCCAGGGGCTGGTACCCAATGATGGCTTCCCTTCCTCGGATATCCATAGCCCACCACTTCTGGGTAGCACTCCCACCTCTCTGCAGACCAAGAAGAATGGAAGGAAGCACAGACCAGCAATTCTGGAACAGGCTTACTAGAAACTCGGGGGGAAATGCCTTAGATCAAGGTGTGTAGGATGCACAAGGTACTAAGTGCCAATGCCAGTTTCATACAGGTAACAGGTATGACTACAGTCTCAAAAACAAAGTTAGGTTCCCACATACAATGAGTGCATGGCTGAAATTGTAACACAGTGATTTCAGACATTCAAAGCAACACCACCAAAACTCTGAACCAGTCCCAGTGCCCTGACATGCCATATGTCATTTGTGTTTAACCTTAGAGCCAGATCTGGTGCCAGGTGTAATAAGGGTGAAGAGATTCCTCAGAACTCTACCAACTTAATTCTGTCACTCACCTGGCCCAAGGATACCCATGAAGCCACTAGAAAGGGACCCTCTCACAGAAAAGAGCCCAGAATGTTCTGGAGAGCAGCTCAGACAAGGAAATGTAAGCCTAGGTAGGTGACATCTTCCTCCAGTCTACTCTCAGGAAGTAAATGGCATGGCCTAGCCAAGAACCAAACATGCTATCATCCTTCATGAAAAACAACCTAGTCACCAACCTTTCTCTCTCCTATTAAGGAGACTGAGGCAGAGAATAGGTATGACTGGGGATGGAATGGGGCAGGGTGACATGGGGGAGGGGGGAACGAGGGTGCTGTGGAGTTCACACTTCATGCTGACCTTGAAATATCTCAGCAGAGAGTTCTCTCAGATCAATAGAGGGGCAACCACTCCACCAGAAGACCAAGGGTTGGGGCAACAAAGCACAGCCAAGTCCTTCCAGGCCAACCACCTCCAAGGGGCACAAGCACACAGTCCTAACTCCTCACAAGCCGGGAACAGTTCATCATTCCTGATCCCTCCCAGGAATCTGGCACCCTGGAGTCCAAAATAATGAGATAGAATCTCTTAGAAGAAGGAGGAGGAGGGGGTGGGGGAGGAGAAAGAAAGAAGAAAGAAAGAAAGAGAGAGAGAAAGAGGGAGGGAAGGAATGAGGGGGAAAAAAGGAACTGCTAGTCTAGGTGCTTTTAATATAGCCTGAGGTCACCTGACTCCCAAGGTACCCCACTACAGACACACACACACACACACACACACACACACACAATCCATACAAGCATCACATACATATATATATATATATATATATATACCGACTCATACTATATTTCACATACACATATACTACACATGGAAAATACACACATCCCACATAAGCATCTCACATCAACACATACACATAACACATATACCCCATAAACATATCCAATGAACACACAAATGTACTACACATGGACTCTAAAGTTTGTGTCTTTTCTTTTGAAGGCCATAAAGTCTCTCTCTACATGGTGGTAGAATCCAGTGAACAAGAGAGCAAACACCACAGGTTTCAGAAGAGAAAACAAAAAATTGAAGCCAACTTGGAGAAATCAGAAATCAAGGAGAATGTTCCAGAAGAAAGGGAGCGGAGCAGCATGCTCTGATTTTGTCTCTTCAGACCTCTGCATAGTGCCTTTCCTGGGAAATTTTAGAATCTAAGCAGAAGATTGCATATTAAAGAAAATGTTGAAAATTACAGACTAGATTTATGTGCAACTCTCAATTGCTGGTTTTAAGAAACTATTATTAATGAAAAAGCAAAAACAGTACTTATTTGTAAAAAAAAAAAATTCTTTGAAAAGAAAAAAAAAAGAAACCAGTAATAATTGCTGAACAGGCAAGACAAAATTAAACTCAAGAGAGAAGGTTTTAAACCACACTAAAACCCCAAGAGGTATCCCCTGCTGAAGTACAGGCAGTGACCTCAACTCCTTTTCTGTGGAAAGGAGGCAGGAGAGACCAGTGTGCACCCCAAGTCTGCAAGGCTACTCTGGAGTGCCAAGGAAGCTTGTGGGTCCCCACAAAACTGAGCCTTTCCCTAGTTCTTCTCTTCCCCCCCAGACACAGAGCTGGGGTGAACTCAATGACAAACAAGCTTGAGAGAAGAGTTCCATCATGACCCACAGAACCTGCGGCAGCAGCCTTTTGGAGAAGTTTGTGTTGGGGAAAAAATGCCCTAAAAAATGGTCTGAGGCCACAGCGGCATTAACCCTAGGCAATCATCTCATTGGCATATGGTGGCAGAGTTGCCACTCAAACCAGCAGGACTCCAACAGGCATGTGGGCAGAGACTCCACCCCACCAAAGGACCACAGAGCTGCAGCCACAGGAGACCTCTCACTCTGGCACCCCAAGAAACATTGCTTCCACCATAACCCTGCCTCCCCAATTCATTCATGACGCTTAATAAAAGTGCTTTGGTGTGGATCTTTTGTAGTTGGTTATTCCTTGTTATGACCAATGATCCATATTACTAAATGGATTTTTTTAAGTCTCATTTTCCTTCTTACCTTCCCTTCTCTTCCTCCCTCCCTCTCTCCCTCTTTCCCTCCTGCTCCTCCCTCCCCAACCCTGCCTCCTTCTTTTTGGTGCTAGGACCAGGATTTGAACTCAGGGCCTCACATTCTTGCTCAACTCTCTTGCTCATAGCTGGTACTCAACCACGTGAGCCACATCTCCAGTAAGGCACTTTTCCCATCAATAGAAGATGAAGTTTCCAAGACCTTTCAGCCTAGGCTGGCTTCCAACTCTATCCTCTAATCTCAGGTCTCCTGACTAGCTAGAATTGCAGGCATGTGCCACTATTGCCCTGTTATCTGTTTTGTCTTTCTAGTTCTACAAATCTTCACTGCATGTTTAGAAAAGTGATGGTTTGCAATGATAGGGAGGGACCAAACTTGTTTTTTAAGGTTTTTGTTTTTGTTTTTACCAGTGGTAACATGAGGACAATCAAAAAAGATCCTGGGCTACAGATGGAGTTGGGCAGCAAAGCACCTGCCTGGCATTCATGAGGTCCTGGGTTCCACTCCCAAACAGTAATTGGGTAAACATGTGCCTCAAAACTTGCCACATTCAGGCTGGGAAGGTGGCTCAGTGGCAGAGCGCTTGCCTTGCATGCTTGAGGCCCTGGGTTCGATTCCTCAGCACCACATAAGCAAAAAGAAAAAAGCTGGAAGTGGCGCTGTGGCTCAAGTGGTAGAGCGCTAGCCTGGACCTGAAGAGCTGAGGGACAGCGCCCAGGCCCAGAGTTCAGGCCCACGACTGGACCCAAAAAAAAAAAAAAAAAACTTGCCACACTCACTGCTAAGTGTACAGCGCAGTGGCACTTGCACACTGCTGTGCAATCACTGCTTCCATTCACCCCAGGGCCCTTCTCATCTTGGAAAGTTGGTAAAAGTCTCCACCAGAGACTTTTTTTTCCTGTGCTAAACAGGAAACCATTTATTCCAAATCAAACACTCCTTTCTCCTTCATGTTCTTAGGAACAAGCACACATTTTCCGCCCAGGTACCTTCCTGGCATCAATAAGGGACAAAAAAAATAACTGAAAGTCCCTCACAAATGCATGGCACAGAGAACTGAAATCAGAAATGATAAGACTCTCCTGCATCCCTCCTGCATCCCTTGGGCAAGGGAGATTTAGTGGCTGCCTTAAAGGCATCACCAAGGCAACCGTTAAGGAAAACCCAGAAAACAAAAAAGGATGGTGTGAATGCAGCAGGTGTGAAAATGCAACATGGGGCTTGTTTCTAGAGGATTACAGAGCTAGCCAGCAGCCCCTGCCAGGAAACCAAGTTATTTCCCACTCACTATAGAGGCAAGAGCTTCCCATATCTCTGACACCTAGCCTCAATAAACCACTCCTAAAACAGTGTCTTCTCTTCAAGATACTTCAGGGACGCACTTCTCATCTAAATGGACTAAAATGAGTTGTGAGCCTCCTAGTACTTTAGGATGTGCAGGGGCAGGGCACTGGCCCACTCCAGAGCTCAGGGTACTGTCCAGTTATCCTAACCATCCCACAGTGGGGCAGGGAAAAGGCCAGACTGCAGGAAAAGTGATCTTCAGGAAAGCATAGGAGATGTATGTAGGAGGTATGAATAACTTCCTTGAAAGTTATTTGTAAATGTTACAATGCAAGAAACTCCATACAGAAGTTCGATAAAACAAAGTGGAATCCAAAATTAATACAGAGATAAACCACATAGCTGTATATATTATCAATCATGGGAAGGGAAGGCAACTCCCTGGTTTCAATCTGTGTTCACAGAGCAAATAGTGAAAAATATTTCTCCAGTTCATGGTTCAGAAGGCAGATAAGATCAAGTTTAGGTGGCTATATCTGGTACAGGTCTTTTTGCTAGGGAGGAGGCAGAATGGGGGTGAGGGGGCTCTTCTTATAAGAGTGGTAGCTCTACTAGCACTCCGTCCTCCTCTGGCCTAGAGCCTTGCCCTCTTATAGAGTGACAGCTCCACTGGCCCAGAGCTCTAACTTCTTATAGAATGTCAGCTCCACTGGCCTAGGGCCTCACTCTATGTTTAATTGAACCTCAATTCTCTTCCAAAGACTCTACTTCTAAATACCATAAATTAACTTTCTATCCTCTTAAGATCTCTTAGTGGGAGTTAAATTCAACAAAATCTTTAGTGGGCACATTCAAACCATCCATCAAAACATCCCCTAGCAGATATAGCTTTACCTAGTGTGTGAGGCCCTGGTTCAATTCCTAGCAACAAGAAAGATAGAAAGATAGGAAGGAAGGAAGGAAGGAAAGAAAGAAAGAAAGAAAGAAAAGAAAAAAGAAGGAAGGAAGAAAAGAGAAAGAGAAAAGGAGAGAGGGAGAGAAAGAAAGAAAGAAAGAAAGAAAGAAAGAAAGAAAGAAAGAAAGAAAGAAAGAAAGAAAGAAAGAAAGAAAGAAAGAAAGAAAGAAAGAAAGAAAGAAAGAAAGAAAGAAAGAAAGAAAGAAAGAAAGAAAGAAAGAAAGGGAAAGAAAGAAAGAAAAGGAAGGTGTCCTGACTGAGCAAACTCAGATTGCTCTTCAAATTGTAAGAGAGAAAATATAGCTATGAACTGGTGGCTACCTATTCTGAGGATTGCAGCTCAAAGCCAGCCTGGGCAAAAAAGTCCAAAGGACTATCTATACCACAAAAATCCAGAAGTAGGGGTGTGGCTCAGGTGGTAGAGCACCAGCCTTGAGAAAAAAAGCCAAGACAGAGCAAAGGCCCTAAGTTCTCAAACCCCAATACCAGCACAAAATAAAACTTTTAGAAATTGTCGTAATTTTAATGACTTTTGAGTAAGAAGCACAAGCAGGATTCTTAAAAGCTATCTTAGTAAACTCCAATCTAGCACTTATTAAAAGCTAAGCTTGATGAGCTAAAAGAGGTGTGTGTGTGTGTGTGTGTGTGTGTGTGTGTGTGTGGGTGTGTGTGTCTCTCTCTCTCTCTCTCTCTCTCTCTCTACTGGGCTTGAAATCAAGGCCTGAGTTCTGTCCCTTAGCTATTTTGCTCAAGGCTGGTGCTCTACCACATGAACCACAGCACTACTTCTGGCTTTTTTGCAGATTACTTGGAGATGTGAGTCCTTGGATATGGCTGCCCAGATTGGCTTCAAAGTGTGGTCCTCAGATGTCAGCCTTCTAAGTAGCTAGGATTAACGTTATGAGCCCTGGCACCAAGTTTCCTAAGAGCTTCATAACCATTAACTCATGTGCTACCCTAAATGATGACCCCAGGAGGCAAATGGATACCAATAGTTACCCCATGTTTATGCAGGATGCTTAGAAGAAGCACAAAATCACCATGGGAGATAAACAATATTAATCCCAAGGGAAAATGTTTAAAATAAATTCTGCTTCTTACCACTGTAACTTCAAAATTGACATTAAAAACAAATAAAATTAATGACATATTTAAAAGATTACCCAAAATGGGCTCCACTGAGATTTTAAAACATCCAATAGAGCCAAAAGAAACAGCACTGAGATTTCAAGTGGAGGGTGCCAATTAAGAAAAGTGATTCCAATTCCTGAAATGTAAACACCTTATAACTTCATTATGCAAACCCATAAAGCCTACACGTTGGACAGTTAAAAAGTCTGTAGATGAGGAGGGTTAAGTTCCCCTTCCATATCACTCTAAATTAGTATACCATGGAAGAGCTGGCTGATGTCAGCATCACACCAACAAGAGGAATTTAACAAGAAACCACAAACCTCTCTAATTTACAGAGCACCATAGTTCACAGGGCCTAACAAAACATGCTATCTTGCCAAAAACAACCTATAGAATTTCTTTCTGATGAGAAAATCAAAATAGTTTGCTAATTGCTTTTCCTCCTCCTCAGGTGATCTGTCTTAGCCTGAGTGTGCTTCCGGTTTCCGGTGGCCATCGTAAGAAAAGTCAAATGCATGCATCCCACGACTGTGGTGTCTCAGGAACAGACTGCAAAGCTACATCAGGAGTGAGCTCTGAGCCCCAGTGGTAGGGGCCACGTGCAACACACAATAGTGAGAGCTCTTCACCTATAACAAGCAACATACACATGACTATAAACTGTTTCATTTCTTTAAGAACAAAGAGGAGCAAAAAAAGCTCTTCTTACTGGAAAAAAAAGATCCATCCCCACTGATTTGGAAAACCAGGAATGAACATCAAACTTGTCTTCCCTGCCAGACCCCATGAGTAACTATAACAAAGACCTGGCTCTTCTTCCATCAAATTTGTGGATTTTATTCCTTTGGGGAACTGTATTTCTTCCAAAGAAAGTAAATCCTGCAGCAGGGTGCTATGGCTCCCACCTGTAATCCTAGTTACTCAAGAGGCTCAGATCTAGGGATCAAGGTTCAAAGCCAGCCCCAACAGGAAAGTCCTTAAGACTAATATCTCCATTCAACCACCAGAAAAACATAAGTGGAGCTATGGCTCAAAGTAGTAGAATGCTCTTGAGCAAAAAAGCTCTGGAATAATGTCCAGGCCCATGGTTAAATGTTCAAGCCCCATGGTTAAAAAAATTAAAAAGAAGAATGAAAGTAAATTCTGTACTTTGCCCCCCAAGTCATCTACTCTTTAGCCTGTCAATGTAGCAAAAAAGAAACTTAGGCCAGGTGCCAGTAGCTCATGCCTGTAATCTAGCTGTTCAGGAAGCTGAAATTAGGAAAATTTTGGTTTGAGGTCAGTCAGAAGGAAAAAAAACATTCTCAAGACTCTATCTCCACCAATAGCTGAGTATGGTGACAAGTGCCCGTCAGCACAGCTACATAGGAGACCAAGATTGGGGGGACTGAAGTTCCAGGCCAGTCTAAACAATGAAGTTCACAAGACTCCATCCTAACAGAATAAAAGCTGGTCCTAGAGGAATGATTTGTACTCTTGTCATCCTATCTCCAGTGTGAAGTATAATTAGGAGGATTCTAGTCCAAACTAATCCTGGGTCAAAAATGAGTTCCTAGTGCAAAAATAACCAGAGAAGCCGGACGCCAGTGGCCCATGCCTGTAATCCTAGCTACTCAGGAGGCTGAGATCTGAGGATCGCGGTTCAAAGCCAGCCTGGGCAGGAAAGTCTGTGAGACTCTTATCTCCAATTAACCACCAGAAAACCAGAAGTGGCACTGTGGCTCAAGTGGTAGAGCTCTAGCCTTGAGCTGAAGAGATCAGGGACAGTACCCAGGCCCAGAGTTCAAGCCCCAGGACCGACAAAAAATAAATAATGATAATAATAATAATAACCAGAGGTAAAAAGGGCTGGCTCAAGTGGTAGCATGCCTGCATAGCAAGTGTCAAGGCCTCAAGTTCAAAGAGTTAAAATGGCAATGCCCAGTGCTGGCAATGGTGTGGCAGAAAAGCCCATCTCAGACATATCAGAGTGGATAACCAGTTGAAGAATGTGTGTTGAAGGTCACATGGTTGAAGTTATCAAACAACTTCAAATTTGCACAACAAAATTTCTTGGGAATGTATCAATTTCACTTATTCGAACCTGTGTGAAGCAATACATTTGAGATCTGACATCAAAAAGCACAAGCCACAGAAGCAACACACTCATGAAAATATAACCAACTGAAAAATGTCTGTCCGGCAAGGACTGGAGCATAGCTCAAATGGCAGGGTACAGAGGCCCTGAGTCCAATCCCCAGTACCAGAGCCAAGAAAAAGCATTCTGCCCAGCAAAGGAAATAATTATCAGGTGAAAATTCAAGCCATGAAATGGGAGAAATATTTCTCAATCACACCTAATAGGGGATTAGGATCCATACTACATAAAGAACTCCTACAACACAATAACTAAAATAAATATCCTGATTTTAAAAGGCATAAAGAACTTGAACTCACATTTCTCCCAGAAAGTCATACAAATGACCTTTCAGCATCTGGAGAAACAAGTTCAACCTCACTAAGCATCACTCATGGCAAATGAACAAAACCACAGTGAGCCAGGGATAGCACCTCACACCTGTAATCCTAGCTACACAGAAGAAAGATAAGGTTCTAAGCCAACCTGGGCAAAGAAGTCCAGAAGAATCCACCTCCAAAATAACCAGCAAAAAATCTGGGCTGAGCCAGAAAGCCAACCAAGCAAGTTTGAGGCCTGAGTCAAACCCCCATACTGGTATATTTTTTAAAAAAATCTATAATGAGCTACCAACTCACACCAATTAGGAAGGCCACTATAAACACAGAAACACACATGGACAAGGGGGAGGAGGAGTTGAGGTTGGAGGGAGGGGGAAGAGAAAGGACAGAGAGGGGGAAGGAGAAGGAGAAGCGGAAGAAGAGGGAAAGGGAGAAAGATAAAATATAACAAGTTTTCCTGAGGCTATCTCATTCCTACTATTGGTGGAAGGAATAGTACAGCTGCTTGTGAAATATGATGGAAGTCCTTCACATGGAATTACCATATTACCTGTGATGCCATATCTGGGCATATATGCAAAACACTTGAAGCAACATCTTCAAGAGGTAGCTGCACATCCAAATCCAATGACCGTTATTCACCACAGCCAAAAGGTGGAAAGCAATCCCAATGTCTATCAGGTGATAAAGCAATGAATAAAACATGGCATATGGCATATACATAACATGGTATGAACATACAGTAAAAGTATTTACTCAACTTTAAAAACAAAGGGAATCCTATGATATCCTACAATATGGATGGACCTTGAAGACTATGCTATTGAGACCAGACATTACAAAAAGACCAATATTGTATGAATACACCATACCTGGAGCAGTCAGATTCAGAGAGGGAAAGCAAAATGGTGCCTTCAGGGGCTGGAGGAGGGGAAACAGAAAAGGGGGTTCTTTAATAAGTGCAGAGAGGGGCTGGGAAGGTGGCTCAGTGGTAGAGCACTTGCATTGCATGCCTGAGGCCCTGGGTTCGATTCCTCAGCACCACATAAGCAAAAAGAAAAAAGCCGGAAGTGGTGCTGTGGCTCAAGTGGTAGAGCGCTAGCCTTGAGCCGAAGAGCTGAGGGACAGTGCCCAGGCCCAGAGTTCAGGCCCTATGACTGGACCCAAAAAATAAATAAATAAGTGCAGAGAACAGGCAGGGCAATTCTTCCTGCTACAGAGATGGATGTAAACAGGCTTAATACTACTCAACAGTACACTTTAAAATGGTGGCAAGAAACCAGTGCCAGCAGCTAACGCCTGTAATCCTAGCTGCTGCTCAGGAGGCTGAGATCTGAGGATCATAGTTCAAAGCCAGCCTGGGCAGAAAAGTCCTTGTGAGACTCTTTTCTTCCAACTATCCACTCAAAATCCACAAGTGGCACTGTGGCTCAAGTGGTAAAACACTAGCCTTGAGCACAAAATGGCTCAAGGACAGTACCCAGGCCCTGAGTTCAAGCTCCCCACCTCCCCCAAAGAATGGTGACAAGGCAAATTTTAAAATTGTGTTTGTTTCTTCTGATGCCAGTACTAGGGCCTGAAAACTCAGGACCTCATGCTTTCCATTGGCTTTTCTTTCTGGTCTTGGGGCCTGAACTCTGGGCCTGGGCGCTGTCCCTCAGCTCTTCAGCTCAAGGCTAGCACTCTACCACTTGAGCCATAGCGCCACTTCCGGCTTTTTT
Source organism: Dipodomys ordii (assembly GCF_000151885.1). Lineage (NCBI taxonomy): Eukaryota > Metazoa > Chordata > Mammalia > Rodentia > Heteromyidae > Dipodomys > Dipodomys ordii. Next base: position 1,391,231 of record NW_012267309.1, read on the forward strand.
CTTTTTGTTTATGTGGTGCTGAGGAGTCGAACCCAGGGCCTCATGCATGCAAGGCAAGCACTCTACCACTGAGCTACCTTCCCAGCCCCTCCATTGGCTTTTCTATACCACTTAAGTCATGACTATACTTCTGTCTTTTTGCTGTTTAAGTGCAGATAAGAGTTTAATAAACATTTATACCCAGGCTGGATTCAAATCGGGATCCTTAGATCCAAGCAGCTAAAATCACAGGTGTATAATTTTTTCTTTGTTGTTCTTTCGTTTTATTTTGTTTTGTTTACCAACATTAAAACTTTTGTTTAACTTCAAGTTTACTTTGAATAGATATTCAAGGAAAGGTAGCTTTATATTAAATACATAAAATAAGCAATGTTTATAATGTGGAATGATAGAAAGATGCTTAAGAACACTTATAGTCACTCACAGTAAGTAATGATCTCAATCAATACTGAAACAAAGTAAGAGGCCCATTTCTTATTGGGCCTATCACCACATCTACACTAAATCTTTTCCTTTAACAAACAAACAAGCTAAATACTGGTAGCTTATGTCCATAATCCTAGCTACTCAGGCAGCTGAGATGTAAGGATCAAGCCAGCAGGGCAGATAAATCCACAACACTTTCAGCCAATTTTACCAAGAAGAAGGCCATGAATGAAAGATTTCCATTTGTGAGTTAAAAAACTGAGCAAGGACACAAGGCCATGAGTTTAAGCTACAGTCCTGGCATCCAAAATAAAAGAAATATAAAACATGCAATTGTCTACAACAAAGGTACCTATTTGAGCAGGGGGATGGGGAGGAGGCACCAAAACAAAGTATTTTTAAATAAGTTTCAAAAGGCAATTCAATTAATAAATGAAGGAAAGGGACAGAGAATCCCAGTTACTGCCTGTAGAAGGGATGATGCTATATATACAAAGCTTCCTTAGACAAAACCAGTCATCATTATTGCAAGCAACAACCACAGGTGGATACTAAAAACAGCGGATAAAAGCAAAATGAGAAACATAATACTTACACAGGATGACAGACTCTTCCTGCTAGGCACACCATAATGAAGACAGGACACGCAGAAGCTTCACAGAGAGAAACCCAGCAGACACCACCTTAACCCACTCATCAAAGGGAATTAAAGGACACAGGGACACCATCTTCCTCCTGATACCATAGCACCCCTGCTGCCTTCCTGCCAAACACATCCCTTGAACAAAGAAGCACAAATGACAGAGCGTCCTACAAAACAGCCATCAGTACTCTTCAGGAACGTCAAGGAAAAAGGCAATACTGAAGGACACCAAGGAGACATGACTACCAAAAGTCATGTGGGGTCCGGCTCAGATCCCACACCAAAAGCAGGCATTAGTGAGAAAAACAATGAACTTAAATGAGGTGTGGTGGAAGTACCACACTGTTACCTTCCTAGTCTTAATGAATGGACCATCTTGACTTAAGATATTTACTGTTATTGTTGTTGTCTGTTTTGTGTACCAGTCCTAGAGCCCTTGTGCTCTAACTTGGCTTTTTCACTCATGGCTGGTGCTCTGCCCCTGAAGCCACACCTCTACTTGAAGATTTAAGAGTCTCTTAGACTTTTCTGCCTTGGCTGGCCTCACACTGGGATTATCAGACCTCTGCCTCCTTAGTAGCTAAGATTACAAGCATGAGCTGCAAGGGACCGACAAATGAAGATATTAGTACAAAGAGAAACTGGATGATGGGCATATGAAACTATAATTTTACAACCATTATGCACATCTGAAGTTACATCAAAATAGTGTGTATGTGCTTGTGGGGGAGTGGGGTGGGGGGCGTGTGGGTGGGTAGGTGGGGGTTGTCTACATGTGTTCATCTGCAAAGATGTCCTTTCTTCCAAAATCAAACAAAATTCCTCATAGAAAAAGAATGAGGCTATATTTTTAAGAAAACATATTACTAAATCTAACAAATATGAAATACGCAAAAGCTTGGGATATTTCTGATTCATCAGCTATAACCCAACTCCTTCATATCCAAATGTAATGTTTCTCTAATATTCTATTATCCATATTGTGCTAGACTTAACAATAATTTAATTGTTAGCTAATGCTATCCTGAAAATTCTAAAAGTGAATATGCATATATATGGAACAGGCCATGCTACATTTTCAGGGCATAGTTAGATCTTAATCAGGTCCTGATTGAAAAGATGCAGCTATAAACTAGGGTACAGTGATTCATGCCTGTAGTCCTAGCTATTCAGGAGGCTGAGATCTGAGGATCCTGGTTCGAAGCCAGCCAGGACAGGGAAGTCCATGAGACTCTTACCTCTTATTAACCAGAAAAAGCCAAAAGTGGGGCTGTGGCTCAAGTGGTAGAGAACAGCGTTGAGAAAAAAAGCTCAGGAACAGGGCCCAGCCCTGATTTCAATCCCCAGTACAGGCAAAAAAGAAAAAGGAGGAGGGGGAGGAAGAAGAGGAGGAGTAAAAGGAAAAGGAAGAAAAAGAGGAAGAGGAGGAGCTGCTCCTATACCAACTTCAAATTCACAATCTAAGAACACATGTACAAATATGCCTAACTAGGCTCACAAGGTCTTCTTATAACTAGACAACATTATTTTTCCACCTAAGTATAACATGACAATATCTCAGATATAATTGTAGAGAGTTAAGCCTCCAATATGCTTCAGTTTTGTTCAGTGAATCAAGGACTAGAGTGAAACTAAATTCCTGAAAGGCACTATGACAGATCCAGCATCCAGCAATTAGTATGTTCTGGGCTCTGCTCTCACAGTAAACTCCTAAACCATGAGCATTGTCTGTTGGATGCCTCTATAACAGGATGCCAATGATAGTGTAGTTTGACGGGGAGGGGGATGGGGGGAGGAGGATTACAGTTCTTGAGGTCTGGCAGGACAAGGTAGGACCACATATGGTAACAGAAGGCATCACATCCAAGAGAGCATCAAACAACCTCTCAAGAGTAGCCTAGTCCCAAGATAATAGCAGTGATGCCAGTCTATATATAATCACCTTAAAAGAAAAAAAAAGTCAAATAGTATTTTTTTCCTTTTTTTTCCCTGATTTTGATGCCAGTGCTAGGGCTTAAAGTCAAGTCACTGTAGCTTAGCTTTTTTTGCTCAAGACTGACACTTAACCTCTACATCTAGCTCTTTGCTGATTAATTGGAGGTAAGAGTCTGATCAACATTTCTGCCCTGGCTGACCTCAAACCACAATTCTCAGATCTCCATTTCTTTTCTTTTTATTGGTATATTTTAACTAATTTGTACAGTTACTACAACTATACAAAGTAATGGACTTCACTGTGGCATTTTCTTGAATGTATATAATGTGCTTCGATTATATTCACCCATTACCCTCTCTTGTCCCCACCCCCATTCCATCCTATCCTGTTCTGTCCTGTCCTGTTCACACCTCTGCTCCCCACTTCTTCTGGTCTCCTATTTCCATGTCATTTCAAGTCTAGATTCTGCATATAAGAGAAAACACATGGCATTTGTCTGAGTGTGGATTGCTTTATTTCCCTTAACATCTGTTTAATCATCTCTTACAGGTCTCATCTCTCAACTGTGTGGAAATGAGGACTAAGTTCCAACACATAACTTTTGGGGACACATTCAAAGAAAGGTCTTTACTTAGACATCTACAAGAAGGTAACCCATTACATTACAGGGGTACAAGGTTCCATCTTATCCCCTCATGCTTAGCAAGGAGCTTTCCATCCTCATACTCATGAGCACAGAATCACACTAGCTACTTGCCAAGGCAGAAGTAAGGTAAAGCCTTCTCTAAAGACTCTGATTACTGAAAAGAAAGTTCCTCCTTCCCTCACATTTTGTTGGCCAAAGCTAAGACATATGCCCACCCAGCCCAGTCATCAGCAAAGGAGACTGTGATTGCCATGACAGGTGTAGGCCAATCACAATGAGTCCTCAATGAACTTTTCCAGTTTCACATTACCTGAACACAGACACTAGCACAAAAAGAAGTCTGGCAAGCAGGCATAGGAAAAGTAAAAGTAACTTAGCTTGTTGACTAGATTCTGTAATAAATATCACAAGTCGACTCAACATCACCAAAGTCTATTTTCATTTTTGGTTTCCACACTGGGGCCATCATCTGTATCAGAATATTTCCAACCCTCATGTAGCATCTAGCCTTATAACTGCCTCTAGAACCCAGAACTAGCCACTCAAAGGTGCCACTGTGCTAAGACACAGCGATAGTGACTCAGGGTTAGAGAGACATCACCTTTGAGCCAACCCCTAGCCCCACTGTTTCCAATTCCTGAAATCTCAATATATACTTAGCAGCCAGAGAGTGTAGTCCAGGCCAGGAATATTCCAAGGCCCTAAGTTCCATCTCTAATATCATGGAAAAAATGAAATCCAACAATGTGTCACCCCCTCAAATGACAGAAGTACTACCTATACTTCATGAAGGACCATGAAGAGAACTAAGGACTGTAACTACTTACACAGACACATGCACACAACTGCCCTTCCAGAGTGACCCCTTTTAGCCAAAATCTCTCTCCTAGCCTGGCACCCTTCAAAGGAATGCAGCATGTGTCCATTTTCCTTGGAGAGAAAGGGAGAAGAGATAAACAAAGAGCTGGCTGCCTGCTTCAGTTCTGGCAGGATGCAGCACTGAGTGTTGGACAACTCCCAACACTTTTTTAATCATATTACAGCATCTCTTAGCAGTGCCTCTGAGAACTCAAAACATCTTTAAAAGGGCATTAGGAAGCCCCGCAGCTAGCTCCTAGGATGAGGTAAAGTCGCATCTTGGCTTCAACTGATCCCACACAGGAGAGCAATGTGAACAAGAGAGGAAGAATGATTTCTTCCTACAGCCAAGGCTGACTTGATTCATTGTAGGAATGTGTGCTCGTCAGCCAGTAATCATTCTAGGAGCTCTTCCATGTTCTTTCCAGGAGTTAAAAACCTGACCGTTGAGGCAGGGATATAGCTCAGTGGTAGAACCACTTGCTTAGCATGTGAGACCTTGGTTTACTCTCCACCACAGCAGCGAAAACAATGAAAAAGGTTGGGCACTGGTGGTTCACTTCTATAATCCTAGCTACTTGGCAGTCTGAGACATGAGGATTATGTTCAAAGCCAGCCTGGGCAGAAAAGATCCTGAGACTCTTAGCTCCAGTGAACTAGCAAAAAGCCTGCAGTGGATGTGTGGCTCAAGTGGTAGAGCACCAGCCTTGAGTGAAAATTTTAAGAAAAAAACTGAGGCCTTAAGTTCAAGCCCCAGTACTGGCACATACAGAGATAAAAGACAGAGACACAGAGAAAGAGACAGAGACAGAGAAACCCTCAGCCAGATTCCTGCCCCAAAGCCTCACTGGGGCACTTCCTCTTCCCCCTGCAGCAAGACCTGAGCTCTCTACCCAACCACCACCCTCCCTCCCTCTATGCTAACCACCAATGTCGACTGGACTTCAAATCTAAAGATCCTCTATCAAAATCAAAAACCTGCTCAAGTGAAAAAAATCCTAGGCATCATCCTGCCAGTCCCAAGTGTTTGTATTTTTTTTTTCTCCTGATGATGCTGAAGACGGTAAACACAGCATCCCAACACAACAGCGGCTGTGTTGGGGTCCCTTTTCCATGTGCTGACGCTGGGATTTAATACATGTAGTTTGTCATTAAGAAAAGAAACTACTCAGGAGGCTGAAATTTGAAGATCTGAGTTCAAAGCCAGCCTTAGGCAGAAAAGTCTAGGAGACATTTATCTCCAATTAACCAGCAAAACACCAGAATGTAGCTCAAGTGATAAGAGTGCTAGCCTTGAGCAAAGAAGCTAAGAGTCAGTGGTAGGACCTCAGTTTAAGTCCTGGTATTGGTACTAGAAAAGAGAGAAGAGGAGGAGAAAAGGGGAAGGGAGGAAGGAGGGGAGAGAGAATAAAAGAGAGGAGAAGATGGAGAAGAAGAAAGAGAAGAGAAAAGAACAGAGGAAAAAAGAAGAGAAACTTGGAAGAGAGAAACTTAGAAAAGATAGGAAGAACAATGTTAAAATATGACATAGATGAAGATACACTGTATTTAAAAACAGATTTGTTTAATTGAAGCCCTTTATACAGCTACTTAAAGATAATAAAATTTAAATTTAAATAAATTTTAAAAAGAAACTTGTCGATTCTGGCCTAGGTCTTATTTCCTAAGTGTAGGGAACCATCACTGCCTCTCAAAGAAGCAGGCAAAGGAGATGGAAATTAGCATTGACCACCAACATGGAAAGTAAGGTCCTTTTCAAGCTTCTTAAGACTTTCCCTTTTGGCTGCAAAAAATGCTCACTTCTTCTGTATCTGTGGGAAGCACTGAATCAGGAGACCCTGTGCTTTTCCTTCCTAATTCTCGAGCTTTGTTCCTTCACAATGGCTCCAAAATTAATCCATCGTGTTTCATCACATGATATTTATCTGTTTTCCATCACCTACCTCTCCTTCAAGGTCATTCATTTCCTCCTGACCCTCCAGCATTCTTCCCACTCCCCTAAACAATTTAAGAGCAATTCTGCAGCTCAGCCATTTTGAGTTTGGCACAGATTTCAAACTCCCTTTTCAAATGGAATCTCTGTTCTGTCTCTCTAACTGCCGTTTCCCTCTTAGGCCACTCTGAGTGTTTTTACTTCTAAACTCCTTGGCCAAGGTCATCCACAAATTAACTTAGTTTAAGAAAAAAAAAATCCAGATCCTAGAGATGGGAGGGAAAGTTATTTGCAAAGAAGCAATGCCAAGAAAGATGTAGAGGAGGCATAATTAATGTCACAGTCTGAGGCTGGAGACCTGACATATTATGCAGCGAGCATCCAGAGAGCTTTTTACATCAGAAGAGTTCTCCATGCTATGTTAAGAAGGGGATGGGGTGTCTGTGTATGTGTGTGTGTGAATATTTTGTTTTGTTTGTGATAATGAGGTTTGAACTCAGGGTCTGGCACTTGCTAGGCAGGCACTTTACCACTTAAGCTATACCTCTAGCTTTTCTTAAAGTTTTTTTTTGGGGGGTCTGGTCATGGGGGCTGAACTCTGGGCCTAGGCGTTGTCCCTCAGCTCTTCAGCTCAAGGCTAGCACTCTACCACTTGAACCACAATGCCACTTACGGCTTTTTTCTTTTTGCTTATGTGGTGCTGAGGAATTAAACCCAGGGCCTCACTCATGCAAGGCAAGCGCTCTACCACTGAGCCACCTTTCCACCCCCTTAAAGTTATTTTTCAAATAAAGTCTCATTCTTTTTGCCCAGGGTTATCCTTAAAGTGCAATACTTCCCTAATAGCTGGGATTATAGGTGTGTGCCACTATGCTCAGCCCACAGTTTGGACCTTGAATGTTTCCCAAAAGCTCATACCCTGAAGGTTTGGTCACCAGCCTGTGTCAGTATTGACTGTTGTAAAACCTTTAGGAGGTGAGGTCTGGAGGGAAGAAGTAGGTCATGGGGAACATGCCCTTGAAGACAATTTGGGAACACTTGCCCCTTTTTTTCTGTTTCCCAGCAACCATTAGGTCAGTACCTTTGTTCTACCACACGTTCCGTGCAAGGACACACTGGCTCACCACTAGCCTAAAACAGAGCCAACTGATGGTGGAGTGAAACCTCGGATGCTACGAGACAGAATTTTTCTCTTCAGAAGGGGAGCACCTTAGGTTTTTGGTCACAGTTACTGGCTAATGGAAACACCAACAAACCTGCCAGGCACTGGGCAATAGCCACCACTCCCCACATTCACACTGTGGTTCCTTGAGAAAGAAGACAGGTAGAGTTTATCTACCTGAGAGCAGCCTCAGGACTCACACAACAGGCAGAAAGTACAAGGAGTCACGTCACTAGGCAAATTTGAATTGCTTAACACACACACACACACATCTACTTAAAAGACAGACAACAGCCTGACACTGATGGCTCACGCCTATAATCCTAGCTACTTAGGAGGTTGAGGTTGAGATCTGAAGATCAAGGTTCAACAGCAGTCTAGGCAGGAAAGTCTGTGAGGGTCTTATCTCCGATTAACCAAGTAGTAGAGTACCAGCCTTGAGCAGAAAAGCTAAGGGACAGCCCCTAAAGTTCAAGCCCCACTACTAACACAAACAAAAAGAAAAGAAAGAGAGATGGGAGAGAAGAGGGGGGGACAAATGTTTGTGGGAAACTGGAACACATTGTCTGTGAGGATACAATGGTGTGGGCAATTTGGCAGTTTCCCAAAATATTGAACATATTGGTCCTATAGAGCCCTAAAAAACATATGCAGTCTTACAAAAACATATACACAATATTTATAACTGCATTATTCATCATAGCTGAGTGGAAACAAACCAAATATCTATCAACCAAATGCATAAAATGTAGTCTAGCCACATAACAGAACACTACTCACTAGCAATATCTGTGACAGGTCCTTGACAGAGGGTCCCCTTGTTAAGACAGAGTAAGAAGGTCACTTCACCTCTATAGGTTCCCCAAAACCCACAGCTCCAGTCTATCAAAAGAAAAACACATTTGACAAACCCACACTGTGGAACATTCTATGAAAACCTGACCAGCACTCCTTATCCAAGGCCATCAAACAAGTCATTTGTCTGTCACAGTCACAGGCAGGAGGGGCCTAAAGAGCCAGGGCAACTAAATGGAATACTATGTACTAAATGGGATCTTGAAACAGGAAATGGACATTTAGCAAGAGCACCTAAATAAATGATGAACTTCAGCTGATACAATGTGGCTAAATTGGATCATGGGTTTTGAAGTGTACCACTTTCCTTTTTTTTTCTTTTTTAAATTTGTGGTGCCGGTGTGAGGGCTTGAACACAGGGCATGGGTGCTGTCCCTTAGCTTTTTCACTCAAGGCTGGTGTCCTAGTACTTGAGTCATCCCTCCAGTTCTGACTTCTTGGTAATTAATTAGATATAAAACTCTCATAGACTTTTCTGTCTGGGCTGGCTTTTCAAACTGATCCTCAGATCTCAGCCTCCTGAATATCCAGAATTAAAGGCATGAGCTTCTGGCTCCCAGCAGCTTAAAGCATACATCTTAAAGTGTCCTAAGACAAAACTTTTGTCCTCATTTTAGAGAGGAATAAAGTGCTGACACTGATAGGGTATGAATGAGCCTTGAAAATATTGTGCTAGGGGCTGGGAAGATGGTTCAGTGGTAGAGTGCTTGCCTTGCATACATGAGGCTCTGGGTTTTTTTCTTCAGCACCACATAAGCAGAAAAAGCCACAAGTGGTGCTGTGGCTCAAGTGGTAGAGCACCAGCTTTGAGCTGAAGAGCTGAGAGACAGAGCCCAGGCCCAGAGTTCAGGCCCCACGACCGACAAAATTATTAAAGGCACGATATTATATTGTTTCTGTTTGGAAGTATCCAGAAAAAATAAATCCACACAACCAAAGGGAAGACAATCAGATGCCAGGGCCAGAGAAAGCCCGGTGGCTGCTCAGTGGATATTGGGTTTCTTTACTGGGGCAAGGACAATGTTCTAAAATTGACTGTGGTATTTGTTGCACAACTCTGTGAGTACCCTAAAAACCACTGAGTTATTTACTTTGAAGTGGTGAATGTCCTGGTATATGAATCATATGAAACTGTTATTAAAATTAAAGATCTTAACAGAGGGAAAGTTGAATCATACCAAATTGCTTTCATTCAAGCATTTTTTTTAAATTAATGGATCCGTTTTCCAGAGCAGCTTTGGGTTTACAGAAAAACTGAACATCAAGTATAGTGTGGCTATATTCAATGTACATGACACATTGTTACACTACACTAATGAGCCACTGTTGACATATTAGGTTGTTTTTGTTGGGATTTTTTAATGGTTTGTTTGTTTTGTGTGTGACAATACTGGGACTTAAACTTAAGGCTGTAGCTCTTTCACTCGAGGTTGGCTCTCTACCACTGGAACCACATTTCCACTTCTGGCTTTTTGGTGATTAGTTGGAGATAAGAGTCTCACATACTAGAAGTGGCACTGTAGCTCAAGTGGTAGAGCGCTTGCCTTAAGCTGAAGAGCTGAGGGACAGCACCCAAGCCCAGAGTTCAAGCCCCACAACTGACCAAAAAAAAAAAAAGAATCGCTTGCTTTTGGGGGGCTGGGAAGGTGGCTCAGTGGTAGAGCACTTGCCTTGCATGCTCGAGGCCCTGGGTTCGATTCCTCAGCACCACATAAGAAAAAAGCTGGAAGTGGCACTGTGGCTCAAGTGGTAGAGTGCTAGCCTTGAGCTGAAGAGCTGAGGGACAGCGCCCAGGCCCAGAGTTCAGGCCCCACGACCAGACCCCCCCCCCAAAAAAAAAAGAGTCTCACATACTTTCCTTCCTTGTCTGGCTCTGAATTGCAATGTTCAAATCTCAGCCTCCTGAGTAGCTAGGATTACAGGTATGAGCCACCAGTGCCCAGCCTACACAAGAGTATTAACTAAAAGTCCTTACTCTACATTTTGTCTGGACTTTCTAGATTTTGATTCGCCACCTCACTGCATTACAGTATCCTACAGGGCAGTTTCATTGCCCTCAGAAATACTCTGTGCTCCACTTACTCACCCTTTCTTTTCCTCAAACTCTGGTGGCCATTAAGCTTTTAACTTATGTTAAAATTCATGTCTTACAGAATGATACTGTATGACTACAAACAGACAATACAGTTTCCTTTTCATGCTACATCCTACCACTTCCTAGTCAACCATCTTTGACCTATTAAAAGCAGCAACTCCATACTGCTCATTTAATCTAACAGAATGATTTTCCCCTTAGACCTGTGGCTCATACGTATAATCCTAGATATTAAGAAGGCCGAGATCTGAGGATGGAAGTTCAAAGTTGGCCTGGGTAGACAAATGAACAAGAGCTTCATCTCCAATTAACCAGTAAAAGCCAAAAATGGAGTTATGGCTTAAGTGGTAGAGACCCAGCCTTAAGCAAAAAAGCCAAGAGAGAGTGCAAGGCTCTGAGCTCAAGCCCTAGTATCAGTACCAAAAACTAAATTAAAAACATTAGATGAAACTGTTTTCCAAAATCTGTAGATTTCCTTGAGGTTAGTGTATCTTCTCAAACCTGGCTTCAGAAACCAACTATGCAGTTATCATCTGACAGGATCCAATCCAATTGCCCTTCTTCCTGGGTGCATCCCTGACCCCTACACTTCTCCAAACCCTATCTCTCAAGGGCTCACCCTGGCTAGGCTCTGCTGGCCTTGCCCTCTTAATCCCACTAAGCAATAACGTCCCTGACACAGGCATCCTCACATAAAGCCCTTCCCTCAACTCTTACAGAGGCTTCTCAAAAAAAAAAAAAAAATACCATTACTAACACCTATACAAGCAAGTAAGTTGGCCACCAGTGGCTCATATCTATACTCCTAGCTAAGCATAAGCTCTATCACTGAGTTACACTCTCAGCCAACATATACAGTTTTTAATTCATCATTTTTTGTGTTTTGTTTTGTTTTGTTTTTGGGTCCGGTTGTGGGGCCTGAACTCTGGGCCTGGGCGCTGTCCCTCAGCTCTTCAGCTCAAGGCTAGCGCTCTACCACTTGAGCCACAGCACCACTTCCGGCTTTTTTCTTTTTGCTTATGTGGCGCTGAGGAATCGAACCCAGGGCCTCATGCATGCAAGGCAAGCGCTCTACCTCTGAGTCACCTTCCCAGCCCCATCATTTTTTTTTTACTAATAGCCAACAGTCAGTGATTCATGTCTGCAATCTTACTCAGGAGGCAGAAAGACTCTTAACTCCAATTAACTAGCAAAAAGCCAGAAGCAGAGGTATAGCTCAAGTGGTAGAATACTAGCCTTGAGTAGAAAAGCTAAGTGACTGTGCCCAGGCTCTGAATTCAAGCATAGGTGTGTCTGTGTGAGCACACGCCTGCATGCATGCACATGTGCACACCACACACACACAGACACACACACATACACACACATACATGCAAGCAAGCAAGCAAGCAAAGAAGAGATTATTCTGCTAAACAGTTCCAAGGAATTCTGTGATTCCCCAGCAACAGCAGGTGCTTAACTTATCTAATTGAGTAAATCAATAAAGCCATAGTACTTTAAGCATAGAGCAGGTACCCAGTAACCATTTATGACTGGCTGAAGGAATGTAGGCCACAAAGTAGAGACCAGAGCGATCTACCAATGCCTTGTGATGATTGTGATGACAGAGATCCATAGTGCCCAGTATACTTACCACTGAGCACTTAAGTATGATTGGTTATAATTGGGACACTCTGTTTATTTAATTTAATTTTGTTTTAATTAGTTCAAACTGAAACATAGTTCAACTACAAAAATAACCATGCCCTGGGATCCTGATATTATCCTCCAGAAACACCAGTGACAAGAGAATTTGAAACTGGATGAGTGAATATTTGGCAAGCAAAACAAAGCTTTAGAGACTGAAGCTAAAGAAATATGTAAAAATCTGCCAATTTCATATCTATAATACTAGCTATTCTGGAGGTTGAGATCAGGAAGTTCATAGTTCAAAGCTGGCTCTAGGGGCTGGGGATGTGGCTTAGTGGTAGAGTGCTTGCCTCCCATGCATGAAGCCCTGGGTTCGATTCCTCAGTACCATATAAACAGAAAAAACCAGAAGTGGTGCTGTGGTTCAAATGGTAGCGTGCTAACCTTGAGCACAGAGAGGATCAAGGACAGTGCCCAGGCCTGAGTTCAAGCTCCAGGACCAGCCAAAAAAAAAAAAAAAGCTAGCTCTAGAAGAAGGTCAGAAACTCCAACCAGCAGAAAGCTGAGCTGGAGGTGTGCCAACTAAGCAAGCCTAGTGAGTGTGAGGCTGTGGGTTCAAATTATAGTACCAGGAAAGAAAGAGAGGGAGGGAGGGAGAGAAGGAGGGAGGGAGGGAGGGAGGTAAATGTTACCCTAAAAGAACAATATTATGTACTTTCTTAGTAATCAACCTTAATTAGTATTAACATAGTTAGGAGAGCTTGTCAAACATGAAACCTCCCTTTCTGCAGACATTCACTGTACTCTCTGAGGCTAGTCCTGAGATGTGACAGGACTGTGGAATTCAACAGTGACAAATACCTGGCAGAGAAATCACTGATCGCCTAGGAGACAGGGCGTTTCTCTTGGTGAGGAGCAGAAACCTGGCTTCCATGCACTCATCTCCATTTCTCCTGCATGTGACTGATACACATACTTAAAAAGACATTCTCAGTTGGACTTGAAGAATCACAATATGAATATTAAGACTTTAATCTGTTGCCAGATACAGAAATACATCTACCTTTCATAAAAGACCAAGTATAAGATGTCTAGATGAACTCTGAGGACTCAATAAAGCAGGCCAGTTACCAAGTGACAAACACAATGTGTTTCCATTCATGAGTAGTAAAATGCAGTCAGAAAGAATGAATGGTACGGTAGGCTGGGCACACTGGCTCATGCCTGTAATTCTAGCTATTCAGGAGGTTGAGATCTGAGGGCCAATGGCACTAATGATGTTTTTTGGATTCCTGATGCTGTGGCATCTTCAGCCTCAATACCTGGCAGAGGCTGCCCCACCCAAACCTCATGAAACCTAGTGACAGCAAAGGGCTCAAGGGACCACACTGCCTTTCAGAGGTAAACCAACCAAACCAGAGCCCTACCTCCAACCTTTTCCTGACCAACACACCAGCCACACACCCCCAGGCCCAAGCCACGGGCAAGATACAGGAAGCAGGTAACAGGGGACACCCTCATTTTCTCACATCTGCAAATGTTCCTTAGAGATCAGCCATTCTATCCACCCTGTCTTTCAGCAGAAAGCCCAGCAGAAGTGGTCCTCAGCTTTCTGCTCTTTCTGTTCTCTCCTTCAGCAAACCTGGTGCTTCCTTGCAGTCCTGCCTGGTATGCTATGCCCTCTTCTTGTGCAAATTCAAGAAATAAAACGTTCTGTGTACAATCCCACAGGATGGCACCAATGGCTCACACCATTAATCCTAGCTATTCAAGAAGCTGAGATCTTGAGGATCATGACTCAAAGCCAGCCCAGGCAGGAAAGTCTGTGAGACTCCTATCTCTAATTAATCACAGAAAAGCCAGAAGTGGCACTGTGGCTCAAGTGGTAGAGTGCTAGCCTTGAGCAAAAGCTCAGGACAGGGCCCAAGCTCAAAGTTCAAGCCCAGGATAGGAGAAGGAAAGACAGAAAGAGAAAGATAGGAGGGGAAAGGAAGGAAGGAAGGAACAAGGGAGGGAAGGAGGGAGGGAGAAAGAGAGAAAGAGAGAAAGGGAGAAAGAGAAAGAGAGAAAGAAACAAAGAAAAGAAAGAAAGAAAGCACAGAGTCCTGTCACTGATCCACCGCTCATCAAAGTGGAATTGAGGTCTGGTGGCACTAGAAATGAATAGGATTCTGGCGGGCAGAAGAGCCCAGTCTCAGAAAGCCAAACTGCTCTAGCCACATCACATGCAGATCCATCATTCCAGAATTTACATTCCAGCAGTCCTCTTTTTTTTGTGTGTGTGTGCCAGGATGAGGGCTCAAATTCAGGGCTACAGGTTCTCAAATAGCTTTTCTTGCTCAAGGTTGGTGCTCTACCACTTGAGTAATACTTCCACTTACGGCTTATTGTTGGTTCATTGGAGTTAAGTGCCTCATGGACCTTTTCTGCCAGTGTTTGGTTCAAACTGTGATCCTCAGATCTCATTCTCCTGGATGGCTAGGATTATAGACGTGAGCCACCAGTGTCTGGTTAGTTCCCCACTTTTAACCCATGGATACATTCCAAGGCCCCACATGGATGCCTGCAGTCATGGATAGTACCAAACCCGACAGATACTACATTTTCCCTATACATACCTACCTACAATACAGTTTAATTTACCAATCAGGCAGGGTAAGATTAAAAATCACAATATTGTAGAATTGTTAGCAATGCTCCTGTGTTTTGGGGACATAATTAAGTAAAATAAGGGTTATCTGTACATAAACATTGACACAATTGATCTAACAACCAAGAGAGTTACTAATGAATGAGCTAGAGGAGGATAGCACTATACGGGGTGGATCCACTGGGATGATCCTGTCCCAGGAGGATGGAGTTAGGTGGCCTGAGGTACCAAGAAAGGCTCATAATTTAAAACTTACAAATCGATTATCTCTAGAAGTTTTCAGTTTATTCTTTTGGACCACGACTGATTTTAGGTAACTGAGATAATGGGAAAGCAAATTTTCAGATAAGAAAGGGACTCACAATTGCACCTCCCTTTGAGGACTGCTCAGAAAGGTACATAAAATTATGTACTCTGCAGGGCACAACACAGACCCTGACAAGATTTAGCTACTAAGAACTGACTGACTCCAACTGAAGCTTAAAAATACTAAGTGAAGTCAGGCACTATGGCGGGGTGAGGGAGACATGGGTTCCATCCCCCAAATATCTCATTATGTGTGTGTATATATGCAAATACTCCAAGATCTGAAAAACTCAGAAATAATTCTGATCCCATACATCTCAGATAAGGTATTATTAGTCTACAGTAATCTGCAGGAAGAAATTTCAGTTGTAAAAACTGACTCTCCAGCTACTCACACAAGCTGAGAAAGGCAAGTCTACAGATGTCCATAGCAGAGCTGTTTCGAATAATAACCTAAAAATCAAAGTAACCATCCACAGATGAGTGAACTAAATTATGCATATGCAAATGATAGATATTAGCCATAACTTTTTGAACAATGTAGCTTGAAATGCACTAATATGGAAAATTTTATAAGAGCTATAAACTTCAGTCCAGTACGTATGGTATGATCTCATTGTGTATATATATATATATATATATATATATATATATATATATAAAAGAGAGAGAGCTATAAACATTAAACTGGAAAACATGCTAAGTGAAAAAAACCAGGTCCAATAAGATACATAGGCATTATTCCATTTAGATGAAATTTCTAAAACAGACAAATCTACAGAGACAGACTGCTCACTAGAGACTCAGAAACCACAGGGGGAAATGGAGTCTGACTGCTAATAGGTAGAGGGTTTCCTTTAGAAGTATTAAAAGTATTATGGAATCAGGAATAGGTGGCTCTTGCCAAGCTACTCAGGAGGCTGAGATCCAAGACTCATGTTTGGAAGGCAGCCTGGGCACACTGGAAAGTTCATGAGATTCATCTCCAATTAACTACCAAGAAGCTGGAAGTAGAGCTATAGTTCAAGATGTAGTGTGGTAGCCTTGAGTAAAAAAAACTAAGGGACAGAACCCAGGCCCTGAGTTCAAGCTCTAGTAGTAGCAGGAAAAATAAAGTTTGGAACTGCATAGTAATCATGCCTAACTAAATATGCCACATATCACCGACTGTGCATTTTAAAATAATTACTTTTTAAAAATCTGAGTCTTACCACAATTAAAAAATAATAGCCTGTCAAGGAGGTGTACAGGCAGGTAGGTAAGCCCATGAGCATTCTTGAAGGAAACACAAGTAACTGGTGAGAGGGGAAGGCCTGGGCATGAGGAAGAGGAGGAGCTAGTGTGACTTCATTTTACATACATCCTGCTTTGTCCTGGCTTTTGCGCTAATGGATTTTTTTTTTTGCTTTGGTTTTGTTTTTATTGATTTTTTTAATGTAAGTAGAATTATATTACACTGTTATAAAATTAAAAGTTCAAAGAAAAGCTAAATGAAGCTTTTTGATCACACCCCAGAGTTAGGAAGGGCCTTAAGTATTTGTCTCCATAAAAATACAGAAAAAATATTGTTTTATGAAGGTTTTCAGAGTTGAGGGTTGTGTTTTTTTAATAAATAGGAAAGAAACATTGTTGAAGTCAGGCGTTGGTGGTTCATGCCTATAATCCTAGCTGCTCAGGAGGCTGAGAGCTGAAGATCCTGGTTCAAAACCAGTGCAGACAGATAAATCAAAGACTCTTATCTCCAATTAATGAGCCAAAAGCCAGAAGTGGAGGTCTGGCTCAAGTGGTAGAACACAGCCTTGAGTGAAAAAGCTAAGCAAGAGCTCAAAGTCCCTAGGTTCAATATCTAATATGAACACACACACACAAATTATAATTAATTTTTGGGGGGGGTCCAGTTGTGGGGCCTGAACTCTGGGCCTGGGCGCTGTCCCTCAGCTCTTCAGCTCAAGGCTAGCGCTCTACCATTTGAACCACAGCGCCACTTCCGGCTTTTTTCTTTTTGCTTATGTGATGCTGAGGAATCGAACCCAGGGCCTCAGGCATGCAAGGCAAGCGCTCTACCACTGAGCCACCTTCCCAGCCCATAATTAATTTTTAAAAGAGCAAAATAAACAGTTTGTGCAAGCCAAAGCTCTACCACTATCACAAGGACTTTGTTGCCTCTAATACATACCCCAATTTCACAGCAGGACTCAAAAAATTATGAACAACATTTTTAAAAGCTTAATCCTGGGCAGCTGGTAACCCACTGGCTTTTGGTCTTTTTTGTGTGTTGTGTTTTGTTTTTAATTAAGTTCAGCTTTTAGAATCCATAGAAATATATGGCTAGTCAAGTAAAAGAAATCTGACTATATTGGTTCTTTCTTATAATGCCCTTAAATGAAAGAAAAATAGATAAGCTCAAAGTTCAGAGAAATAGCAAAAACTAGCACATTAAAACTGAACCTTACTTGAACTCTGAAAACATAATGCAACACTTTGCTAATGAGAGGTAATAGGGACTGGGCTCTGGTTTGCGTAACAATGGAGTTTCCTTCTCCTAAAAGACAGGATGATATTTCACTTCCAAAACATTTCCTAACTAAAAAGATAACACACTAAATTTTGCTAATAGTAAAGGAAATCTGGAATATGTCCTAAAAGTTAGTTGAATCTTAAGAAATAATTATGTTCTTAAAAGAGGTTTTAATAGCATCAGAAGATAAATCCCTTCCACAGGAGAAGTCACTAGGTTTCAGTCTTTTAAAAGCTACCTTCCAAGCCTCCCGGCACTGATGGTTCACACCTGTAATCCTAGCTACCCAAGATTATGGCATCTGAGGACTGAGGATAGCAGTTCAAAGCCAACCTAGGCAGAAAAGTCCATGAGACTCATCTCCCAATTAACCAGCCGAAAGCTGGAAGTGGAGTTGTAGCTCCAGTGACAGAGAGCCAGTGAAAACCTAAAGGACAGCACCCAGGTCCTGAGTAAAAGCTCCAGTACTGGCACCAAAAAATAAATAAGGGGCTGGAAAGGTGTCTCAGTGGTAGAGCGCTTGCCTTGCATGCATGAGGCCCTGGGCTCGATTCCTCAGCACCACATAAGCAGAAAAAGCCAGAAGTGGCGCTGTGGTTCAAGTGGTAGAGCTCTAGCCTTGAGCTGAAGAGCTGAGGGCCAGCGCCTGGGCCCAGAGTTCAAACCCCATGGACCGACAAAAATAAATAAATATATAAATATAAAATAAGCCACCTTCCAGTCACAAGTTCCCAGCAGCCCCTTCTCTTCCCTGTCCTGCCCCTTGGCTTCCCACCTGCAGCCCCTACATGCTGCCTTGTATTGGTGCTTGTCCTGGGGACATTGGTACGGCACCCCTGTACCCCATCCTGGGGGTCTACACACACACACACTCACGCATGCACACATACACAGGTGGCCCAAACTTATACCCATCCTAGCACTGCCACAGGAGCTTCCTTTCTTCCCTCGGCTAGAAAGACAGGAACGAACTAAGCATAAGCCTTCTGGAGTCCCAAAGACAAAAAAAGGAAGAGAAAAAAAAGCACTTCCACCAACCCCTCCTCTCCCCAGGCCTCCCACTCCATGCAGTGCTGCAGGGCCTTCCTATGGCTCCTCTCCCAGGAGTCCACGCCTCCCACTTCAAAGGGCTTCCCCATACATCACACTGGCTGACAGCCCCACATCTCAGCAGCAGGAAGATGTTTGCTTCTGTTGGCTTTTGTTTGGGCTTTTGCTGAGGCCCTGGTGAGGGAAATAAAGGCCAGAGATGGGAGTCTGAGCTACAGTGGGGAGCACCCTGGAGGCTGTGGGGCAGCTGTCTTTCATCCCTAGGGAACTGCCTGCTCTGCTGTGACTCCTGGGAGGCCCCTTCATTTTGGAATCACCCAGCCCAATCCAAGCCTCCAGATCTAATCAAGGCTCCTATCTACAGACAGACAGTCTGTGGAGGAGACAGGGCCAGATGGCAGTTGACCAACGCCATGAGGAGGACAAGCCCTGCACACATGGCCAGGCCTGCATGGAGGTAGGTGGCTTCTGTGCCCTGGCTGGCTGAGCACAGAGATGACAAGATCTCCAAAAGGGCAGAGGTGCTCTGGTGCCAAGTGCTTCACCTGAGTTAGGTAGAGGGCACACATGGACACCTCCTACAGCCTACACTGTATGGTGTGGCACATCCCACCTCTGGCCAAGCTGGCCCTGGGGAGATGGTGTCTTTCCCTGCTGACCAATGCTGGAGGCCCAGGTCTCTCAGTTCTGTACCTATTCACAGTGGTGGGTTTGTAACAGCTAGTGTGTCTGAAACGCACTGACTACTTACTTGGGCCTGATCAATTCTGAGGCAGTGAACTCTCTAAACCACTTGCTAGTACCTCTGACACACCTTTAACCTTACACATACCTCTCCTCCGGCTCCCGCTCCTCATCTATTTAAACATAGAGCTCATGTCTATACTCAGAAGCATATGCACCATATAATAAATCTCCTTTCCCTGCCCTTCACCATTCTCATCTCTTCATCTGGCATATAAAGCCATGACATGTAGGATCCCAGGAGTTTGGGCCCGGGTTCTAAACTACAGTTTTACTTTCTTCAAGTAAATTCTTACATAGGAACCCAAAAGGCAAAATCAGCATAGGATGAGCACCCACCTAAGTTACATGTGCCTGTATTCATTTAAGTGTGTCCTGGATGAAAACTTAATCCTCCAAGTAACACAGATATTGATGGGATAGAGGTGCAGCTCTGGGAGGCAGTTGGCCTTGGTGGCTTGATGAGAGGAAAAGACCTAGCACAGTTCTGCATCACTGTGTGAGGCCCTCACCATATACACAGGAAGACCTCATCGGGTATCAATGGCAAACTCTTGGACCTCAAGCCAAATAAGTCTTCATTCTTTTTCTTGTTTTATTTGGAGTTCATATTCTACCACCAGACTACACTCCCAGCCCTTTTCTTTATAAATTATCACATCTGTGGTACTTGGCTATACAACAGAAAACAGAGTAAGACAGTTGGCATAACAAACCACCAGAGACTGGAGAGCTTAAACAACCCAAATTTTCTGTCTCACAGTTCTGGAGGTTGGAAGTTGACAGGGTGGGCTTCCTTCTGGGTTCCCAAGTGAGACTACCACTGGCCACTTGTTCTGAATACAGACAATCTTTCTGGCCTATTCATCTTCAACACCTTCCTTCTTGCTTTCCCTGTATTTGAGGGGCGGGAGGGGGGGAGAGGAGGTCTACGTCCAAATTCTCTGTTTAAAGGAAAATTGTTACATTGGACTGAGGCTCACTTCAATGACCTCACTTTATCACTTCTATAAAATCCCTTTCTCCAAGTACAGTCTGAGGCACTGAAAATTGGGACTAGAGAGAGAGAACACAACTCAACCCATAACAGTATATAATATTCTCTTGATGAAAAAGTCAAAATGAGCCTCCACTCAATAGGGATAAAAATTGGAAACAGTTGATAAGCAAAAGAGCAATAATCTCATTCCCCTTCTGCATCTTTTAAATTTTTTGTACTGCTCTAGTTTCAGAGTATCAAGATGCTGGTTCTTGCAATCATTTATACAAGGCAAAGGAGTTTCAACAGCTCTAGGTTTAAACTCCAGAACTCTGGAATTGAGCAGACACGGCCACTTCGATTTACACCAAAACAAGCCAGTTGGGAGATGCCCTTGAACCAATGGGAGATCCAGGTGGATACAAACTTGCACACAGATTTATTTCACAATAACTTCAAATATGTCTAAAATGGAATATGCATCAAATACTTTGCAAAGCCTAGAAATGCTCCTCAGGGGCAGTTAGTAACTTCAGAGAAGCAGCCACACTGAGCATCCCTAACTGCTCACAGGGTGCTCCCAGTGCTGGGCTGCACACTTGCTACTCTGAACTGACTTCCCTTGCACTTCCTTACCTTCCCCTAGAGTTAGAACCAGTTGAAGAGTTTCTACAAAGCAAGGTGGAAGATCATGGGTTGGGAGGCTCTTTGTGTCAGTAGCCTCTACTCATTTATTTAATTGTCCAGGTTCTGGGACCCCTGAGATACCCAAATCAACCAATATATATATACATAAAATGTTAAGTGTCTATGACTGATGCACATATTAAATAAATAATCTTTAGATTACTTATATCACCTAATACAGCGCATGTCTTCATTTGCATAGATTCTAACACATTCAGTCCATGAAAAGTTCAAGTTTTGCTTTTGGAATGTTCTGGAATTTCCTTTTTCCAATGTTTTCCATCTGGGGTTGGTTGAATCCACAAATGAAGAAGGCCCTCTGCATTCTGTTCTGTAGATATAAACACATTCCCTTGGGTGATAACAGATAATTAGCACAGGAGATACACAGGTGCCAAAGATTCTAGATCTTTTTTGTTTTTAAGTCAAGCTAGAAGGTGCTTGTTAGAATACAGAAGTAAATGAACAGCAACAGCTAAGACAGGAGCCAACCGCCTCATCTCCAAGTGATTCCTGTGTCATAGGAGGTTTCTATTTGAAGATTTCACTCTAGAGATGGCTATCAATTCAGAAATGGGGGAAGGGAAGAAAGGATGGAAGGAAGGAAAAGAGAGAATGAGGGAAGAGGAAAGGATGAAAGGAAGAGAGAGAATGAAAGAGGGGGAGAAAGGGAGGGAAGAAGAGAAGGAGGGAGGAAGAAAGTTTTTAGATGAACCATATGCAGTACACATCTGTCCTAAACCTACTCCTCCATCTAGAAAGGATTCTTTGAAAATTCTCACTAGCAACTATAATTTTATATTCATATGTTCACTGTATCTGCTGCCTAATAACTCACAGTTGAGAAAGAACTGTTGATTTCACTTAAAAGACATGCAGATGTTTCCAACCCTCCCTAAATGGTTCTCAATGAACAGTGCACCTATTGTTTAGCAGACTCCAGAATCTGTGCATTTTAAACACTGACAGGTAAGAGCAATCAAAGTGAGAAGTTACACACCACAGCGCCACACTCCCACACTGCTGATACACGCTCCAATTTCAGGCAATTGAAGAGGTCAAAAGAACCTAGGATAACTCTCCAATTTGTGTTTGTCTTGATTATAAAGTCAAATTCCTCTATTAGTGGAGCCTTTTGTACATGTTCTTTTGCTAACTATAACTGTGTCTCTTTTCCTTCTTTTCTTTTCCTTTCTTCTCATCCCTTTTTCCTTTTCTTTTTTTTTTTTCTGTGTTGAGAAAGGAACCCAGAGCAATGCACAAGACTGGCAAGCATTTTAACATTTAGCTATACCTCCAGCCACCCTTTTCTCCTATTCAACTGGAGTAATTTTTCTTATTCCATTCCCTTCTTCCCCCCTCATCTCTCTCTCTTTGCTGGGTACTCTACTGTGCTACCACTGTGCCATACTTCCAGCCTATTTGAATCACTTATGTGTTCAGGATGTTAATTCCTTCATTCTTTCTCACTGCGGACACTCTCTTAGCCACACTCTGAATTTTCAACTGAGATATCAAAAGCTTTGCCCTGACAGAGAACTAAGCATTTTGTTGTGATGGAAAGGAAGGAGGGGAAGTACCTACCTGAAAGCTAAAATGCCTTCCTCTCATTCTTCCACCTTAGTACCAAATTCAATAAGCCCAAGGCTCAAAAAAGAAGGAGAAGAGCTGGTCACCTGGGGCTCACACCTGTAATCCTAGCTACTTATCAGGTCTGAGAGCTGAAGATCACAGTTCAAAGCCAGAGTAGAGAGGAAAGTCTGTGAAACTTTTATCTCCAACTAACCATCAAAAAAGCCAGAAGTGCAGCTGTGATTCAAGTGGTAGAGCACTAGCCTTGAGCAAAAAGGCTTTAAGGATCAGTGACCAGGTCCTGAGTTCAAGCCCCAGTACCAGCACGACAGAGACAGAGAGACAGAAGAGAAGGACTGGAGGTGGGAGAGGGCCTGGGGTCAATCTCCAGCAGTATAAAAAATAAAACCAGGGTTCTGAGAATGGTAGAGAGTGGACCATTCCCCTAGTGTCCTTCAAGGTATTACAGTGAGAAGTTACCCACCAAGAAGGGATTGGAAAGAACGGGAAAGGATGAGAAACCCTAAAAGGGATGGGAAACCTGGTGTAAAAAAGGCTCCACAAGCAGGGTACCAGTGATTCATGTCTACAATCATTGTTACTTAGGAGGCTAAGAGCTGAGGATCATGGTTCAAAGCCAACCTGGGCAGGCAAGAAAGTCCATGAGACTCTTATCTCTAATAAATTACCAAAGAAGCTGGAAGTAGAGTTGTGGCTCAAGTGGTAGAGTGCTAACCTTGAGCAAAAGAAGCTCAGGGGGGCTGGGAAGATGGCTCAGTGGTAGAGCACTTGCCTTGCATACCTGAAGCCCTGGGTTCGATTCCTCAGCACCACATAAGCAAAAAGAAAAAAGCCGGAAGTGGTGCTGTGGCTCAAGTGGTAGAGCGCTAGCCTTGAGCCGAAGAGCTGAGAGACAGCACCCAGGCCCAGAGTTCAGGCCCCACGACCGGACCAAAAAAAAAAAGAAGCAGCAGCTTGGGGACAGCACCCAGGTCCTGAGTTCAAGCCTCAAGACCAGAATAAAAGAAAGAAAAATAAATAAATAATATGCTCCCAACTGTAATTCTAACTACTCAGGAGGCTGAGATCTGAGGATTGAGGTTAGACACATCAAAAAGCCAGGTGTGGCAAATGATAGCATACCAGTCTGGAAAGAAAAAGCTTAGGGAGAGTATAAGGCCTTGAAGCCCCAGTACTCGCACATGTATGCACACACGCACGCCACACACACACACACACACACACACACACACACAGGCTCAGCAGACTTCACCTCAGCTTGGCATGGCAGAGGGAGCTTCCCCTACATGCTCCAAGATGTGGAGTATGGACAGAGTCAGCCACGCCAGGTCCTCCTCTAGCCAGGCAGGACCCAGCTCAAGGCAAATACAGAAAAGCAGCACCTTCTGGAATTGAGGACTAGCAACCCCCCTGGAACCCTGCAGTCTGGCTATCAGGCAATCTAAATGAGGGTAGGAACAGGAAGCCAAAACTTGGAAAACCTTATTGTGTAAATGCAGTATGGATGGCCATTACAAGACTGAGAAACTGAGGAAGGCCACAGTGTCAGGTAACAGGAAGAGCTCCAAGAGCTCCAGTTAATAATTACTTGTGACAGTGATATTGAGATTATACCCCAAAAAAAATCTTTAACCAAAATTCATTTTAATGTATTCAGAGATATTTTTTAATGGTTGTCTTGGAAAATCAAACCAAACAAAACATGGTCACTGTTGAAGCTGAATGAAAAAGATGTAGGTCTTAAGTCTCTTTCTTTCTCTTTTTCTCTTTTTCTTTCTTTCTTTCTCTCTTTCTCTCTTCCTTTCTTTCTTAAGTCTGTTTCTACTATAATAACAAAATGTTATAGAGTGGGTAATTTTCAAGAAATAGAAATGTACTGCTCTCAGTTCTGGAGGCTGATGTCTGAAATCAAGGCAGTAGTGCATTCATGATGTGTTGAGGCTCTGTCCTCCCCTAGTAATATTCGTGTTCTGGGTCCTCCCATGGTAGAAGACGACAGGAGGGCAAGATGGCCCAGGATGCTTCCTTCAATCTCAATTGCACTTAGGACAGGAGTCCTAAGACTTAACAGAAGATCTTGATACTACCACACTGGGTAACTGGTTTCAACATACAAATTTTGGAGGACATAAACTTTCAACCATAGTAGGTTCACTACAGCAGTCTAATTTTAAGTATATTGGAAGTTTTGAGTAATGACTTTTCAGGTGGGAGATGGGGAGGAGGGAACACAGTGGTGGCTCATACCTATAATCCTAGCTACTCAGGAGGCTGAGATCTGAGAATCATTGTGCAAAGCCAGCCTGCGCAAGTAAGTCTGTGAGATGCTTATCTCCAATTAAACACTGAAAACACAGAAGTGGAGCTATGGCTCAAGTGCTAATGCACTAGCATTGAATGTGAAAGTTCAGGGACAGTACCCAAGCCCCAGGACCAGTAACAGAAAATAAAAAAATTCAGGGGCTCCTTAGTGCTGCTGCTTCATGGCTGTTCAGGAGGCTGAGATCTACTAAAGATTGTAGTTCAAAGCTAATTGGAGCAGATAAATCCAAGAGACTCTTACCTTCAATTAATCAGCAAAAAGCTGAATATAGAGGCATGCACAAGTAGTAAAGCGTCAAAGTGAAAAATCCAAGCAAGAGCATGAGGTCCTAAATTCAAGCCCCACCACTGGCGTGCACGTGGGAGTACACACACACACACACACACACACACACACACACACACACATACACACACACAAAGACAGATAAATAGACAGACAGATAGATGGGGTGGGAGGGAGCCAATAGTTCTTGTAACCCAGAAAACAGACTTAGTCCCTTCAAGGACTCTCCAGGCCTGAGTAACTCAATCTCTGTAATCCTAGCTACTCGGGAAGCTGAAGTCTGAGGACTGAAATTCAAAGCCAGCCTTCAGCAAAAAAGCTAAGCAAAAAAGAGCTACGCAAGACTCCAAAGCCTTGAGTTCAAGCCCTATCTAGAAAAGGAAGGAAGAAAAGAAGGAAGGAAGGTATGTTTATGGACTGGAAGACTCAACACTATAAAGATGTTAATATTGCTCAAAGTCATCCATAGATTCAGTATAATCCGTATCAAAAGCCCATGAACCACCAGGCATCAGTGGCTTACACCCATAACCCTAGCTACTCTGGAGGCTGATATCTAAGGACTGCAGTACAAAGCCAGCCTCAACAGAAAAGCCATCCTCTTAACTCCAATTTACCAGCAAAAACCTGAAAGTGAAGCTGTGGCTCAAGTTGTTCAGCATAGCCTTAAGCAAAAAAGGGAAGGGAAAGCTTTCTAGCCCTGAGGTTCAAGTACCTGTACAGGAAAAAAAAAAAAAATCTCACGAGCCATTCGGTGCCTACAGATACCTGAAATGAGGCCTGAGGATAACTGAATCTTTATTTTATTTTATTGTTATCTTGAAGTAGTTGTATAAAAAGTGTTCAATTCAACTTGTCTTTTATGAATACAATGCATCTTGATTGATGTCATTATCTTACATAAATGGCTCGATGTGCCTATCGGCTACAATATTCCACAGCACAAGTAAGTCTACAAGGAGTACAGGCCAAACTGTTTCTGTGATTGAAGTGTCGCTTTAGGATAGTGTGGAAACCATTAGACGGGGAACGCCGGGGCTGAGGCAGCCCTCCCCCACTCTGGGACTGGGCAGCAGCCACATTCTCCTGATAACATCTCACAAGTGACAGAGCACTCACTGGAGCTCATTCCAACACAATTAAAGACAAACACGCGCACTTCCCACAGAAACTTAGACCTTCTAGAGGACAAGCTACTTAGGGGAATTAGGCTACATTTTTTCATAATTATTTCCTTCCCTTTGACTTTTGATTTGTTGTTGTTGTTTTCAGAATTAGAACTTCAAAGAGCACACCCTCAAAAAATCTCACAAATGATGCAAACCACACCAACCCAAAGTGCCTGTTTTCGAAAAGTTTGATGAAAATTCCCAACATTGTCCAACCATTCCTTGGCCACTCTGTTAAGATTATTTCAAACCATTACAGCCCAGACAGTTTTTACAAGTGTGCATACAAGCTGGGCAGTCCCACCCTTGTTTCCAACTTGGCAAGCTTCTCAACAAAACCAAATAAATATATGTTAGGAAAAGGAGACGGTACAAAACCCCAGCTGGTTTGGGTTGTAATTAATGGGATACAGCTCCTCTTCTTACTTAGGTTTTTACTCTATAACTCAAGAAGCTCTCACTATCCACTAAGCTCCTCACTCTGACACTGTGCTGCAGGGGAACAATGCAAAACCAACAACCTAAAGCAAGGTTTTCTAAACCAGCCCTTTTAGCCAACAGCCCTTTTCACGAAATTGCTATTGGCCATGCATCTGGGGATACAACTAATAAAAATACAGCCCTAGCTGGCAAAGTCCCCTCTGCCAAAGCCCAGTTCCAAGGCTCCATTGCTTTGAATCTCTTAGCATGTGTGGGGTCCATCTGGTAGTCACAAGGAAGAAAGAAAGAGAAGAAAGAAAGGAAACGAAGGAAAGAAGGAAAAGGAAAGGAAGGAAAGGAAGAAGGAAGGAAGGAAGGAAGGAAGGAAGGAAGGAA
>NW_012267309.1:1418595-1422441 GCF_000151885.1 Dipodomys ordii
AAAGAAAGAAAGAAAGAGGAAGGAAGGAAGGAAGACAGACAGAAAGAGTCAGAAAGAGAGAAAGAAAGGGAGGGAAGGAAGGAGGGAGAAAGAGAAGGAAGGAAGGAGGGAAAGGAAGGAAGGCAGGAAGGCAGGCAGGAAGGAAGGAAGGAAAGAAGGAAGGAGAAGGAAAGGAAGAGAGGGAAATATGTGATAGTTTCCTTTACACAGAGCAAGAGTCATGGCCAGTGGACCAATACAAAGAACCAGCCCTGGAGAAAGGCTTTTGTCATCTTGGAGGATAGCCATAAACCTTGAGCAGAGATAAAACTTTCCGGTCCTTGAAATACAACCTTGAATTACAGAATTAGAACTCAGCAAACAATACCAAAGGAGCCTATGATTTCCAGCATTAGGGTGGACAAGCTGAGTCCTGCCCAATAGGAATCCTGCCCAATAGGGATCACAGTCTTCACACCCAGCTCTCATTTTAATGATAATGATGACTCTCCTCATCCCTCACAGCCCCAGGAATGCATTTTAAAAGAGTGCCAGTTCTTAGGCCACAGAAATGTTTCTAAAGGGGATTAATCTTCCCTCTTGATCCAAGGAGCAGCTTCTAACCCCTGCATATCTCAGAATAAAATATTCCAATAGGAAAGGGTAGCATAAAATCCCATCTCTGTCAGGCTTACAAAGTCCCCGAGGTTAAGTCTAGGCTAAACGTTTTTAAGTAGCAACTAGTGACTTCACTGTAAGTCACATTATAATAGAGAGGGAACACACAAATACTAATTTAATTACTGCTGCACTTTGAATAAACAATAGGAACATGTTTAATAAAAATAGAAATGTCATTTGCATATTGCCTCAAAAATTGGCAGACTGCTATCACCAAAAACTGCCCTTACAAACTGCAAATTTTGGGGTTTGTGGGTTGTTTTTTGTTTGTTTTGTTTGGGGGGTTGTATGCAAAATATTAAGCTATTTATCAGGTTTGTAACTACAACATGTTTAATAATCAGACTGTAGTTTAAGGGCTGGGGCGGTCATTGTGGTAGGAGACTAAGTGTGGTATGTGAAAAGTCGTAGGTACAATCTCCAGTGCCACCGAAGGAATATTTTTTAAGTGCAGCTCTGCAGCCTTGTTAAGTAGAGCCCCTCTAGATGACAATGAGTCTCCACAGGGTGCAAACTGTCAGAGTAGCATTCTTCTCAAGTGGATAGCAGGGCTCAACTGGATCTCATGATTAAATTCTAGAAATGTATAGTTTTTCTTTGCTTAGTACCCAACTATAATAAGAAAAATGTGTTGCCTTACTCTATACATGAACGCTTCTCTGTTTCCGCCAAGTGTTTTTGAACAAGATGTTTCCATTTATGTTCTTCTAGATGGGTCGCTATCCCAACATATTATGATCATCCCTCCAGGGACCTGGGCCAGAAGTATATACTGCACTATCGAAACTAAGAGAAGAGCCAGGGGTTAGTGGCTCAGGCCTGTAATTCTAGCTACTTTGGAGGCTAAGATCTGAGGATCCCAGTTCAAAGCCAGCCCTAGCAGAAGAGCCCATGAGCCCTTATCTACCACTAATAAGCAAAAAGTCACAAGTAGAAGAGTGGCTCAAGTGGTAGGGCATTAGCCTCGAGTAGAAAAAGCTACAAGCACACAAAACAGGAGAGAAGGGAATGCGCCAGCCTTCCTTACCTAGAAGTACTGGTGGTCTGAAATTAAACCTATGTTCTTAGGAATCGGTGTCCTTAGGTCAATCTTCCTATTAAAATGTAGAATAAAAACTTATAATTCCTTTTAAACTCACCTTTCGATGTGTTTACATAGTACATAATTTCGGGTATAAACCATTCAAATTGCAGAGGCAACTTGGGCAACAGAAAAGATCTCAAACACCCAGATCTCCAATCCTCATAACTCTATTTTGAATAGGAATTATATCCGTTGGAGTCTCAGTTAACCTGGCAATCAAGAAAGAACTATACAAACCTACTCTTTCCCCTACAGATAGCATTATTTCACTAGAAAAGTAAACCTATCTCCACGGAGGGTTCAAAAGTGAAAGAAAACCACTCTTCAGGGCTTTTTTTTTTTATATATTTACTTATTTAAACTACACCAAAAAAGCAATCGACTTCCTCGATTTTATTACAACCTCGATTTAAGCTGTGGGCTGGTCGTCAACACCCACCTCAAACCCTTCACTACAGCCACACCTCCCCCCAACCCCCCAAGCGCAACCCACAGGGTTGCCAAGATTTTGTTTTATTTGCGGGGCAATTAACCACCGCGTGGCCGCCAGCAAAAGCAGCGCGCAACCGCACGTCGACGCCACCGGCCAGACCCCCTCCCCCAGCCAATGGCTCTCCAGAGGGCACAGGGGAAGATTCTAGCACAGGAGGACGCTGTGATCGACTCTACCTCTGAAAGAGGAGCACTTACTTCTTCCTGCGCTCTGGGCGGTTAATGCTTTAACGGACACCAATATAAATGCAAACTTCTTCTTCCCAGGTCAAATCATCAGGAATGCTTGACGTAATCAGCATCTGCTTAAACCCAAACTCCCCCACCCCCACCCTCCTGGAGGCTACTCGGCATTTCTGACTCTCATCCATCCGGCTACCCGAACGAACAACTGGGCCGGACACCAAGGGAGCGCTGAGCACAGCAGGGTGATCCGAGCACACCTCTCCCCCCTGCCCCAGCCCCGAGCCCCGCTTCACCCCCGCCGGCGGTGGCTCTCTAATTCTCACCTGCCTGTAGGAATCGGAAGGGGGTACGGATAACCCTTTACCAGCATGGAAACTCTCACACATTTCTGGGACTTAAGCCTCATCTGTCTCTAAATCTCCGGCGCTTCGAGGTCCTCCCTGCAGTCCGACGTGGGCAAGACGCCACGAATTGCACTGGGATCTACACAACGAGGATCAGTATCGGCCCTGGGCACCTCCAGAAGTCCCCCTACGTCCCCTCTGAACCCCTTCAACGTTCCTACAGTGTTCCTCCTCGCCCTGGATCCGCGCACTGCTAGCCACACAGCTCCCCGCCCCCCTCCCGCCTCCAGAGGCACGGCATACCCTCGAGGAAACATCTCCAGAAAGCCAGGCCTCTCAGGTCCTGGGGGCCGGGTTGATAGTTGGGCCCCCAAATGCCCAGGAACCCCTACCCCAGTCACAAGGGACGCCCCTTGTACGACCTGGGCCAACAAAACCAACGCAAGCTCTACGATCTTAAAAGGCTGAGGGGTTGACGGGGTCCGGAAGCCAGACCTGCGGGCGCCCCCACGGCCTCCTGGGGGCCTCACCCGCCTTCGGCGCCCGCTGGGCCAGAGCCCACCCTGGCACGGGGGAGGGGGGGGGATGGAGAGCCTCCGGGGCAGACCGAGACTCTGGAGTCCGTGTGCCCTCGAAGGGTAACCTCGAGGAGCCAAGATGCAGTTAGGGTCCCGGAACCCAGGAGTGCCCAGCCGCAGGTCTGGGCTCCGGGCGCTCACTCGCACTGGGAGCTGCACACTCGCTCGCCGGCAACCCTCGGAAAGCCCCGGCCAGGCGCTCCCGCCGCCGCCCGCCCCGGCCTCTGGAAACACTTAGCGGTCCCCAGAGCGCGGCTTATTGGAACCAGCCCCAGGCGGCCAGGGGCACGGGCCGGGGCGCAGGGCCCAGACTGGCGCCGAGCGCGGAGGGGATGGCCCAGCCCCGCGCCCCTCGCTCCTCACTCAGGAGCCAGCCCGGGCGCCAGCGCGGCGGCCCGGGGCCAAGTGACGGAGAAAAGGATGAGCCCGCAGCCTCTCCGCGGCGGGCGCGCACGGTCTTACCTGAGCTCCACGGCACCGAGAGCAGGAGCGCGGCGGCCGC
>NW_012267309.1:1422939-1428986 GCF_000151885.1 Dipodomys ordii
GGCGCCGGCGCCCCCTGCCGGTGGCACTCGCGGGCGGCGGCGGGCTGGGTATACGGGAAGCGGGGATCCCGGGGACCGCCCTGCGTCCAGGGAGTCGCCTTCGGTGCGCGCGCTCCAGCCTGCACCGGACGGCCCTGGATCACCAAATTAGCGCCTCGGGTCACCCAAATAGGACTTGGCCGAGACTGCCCACGCTGCAAAGGCGCCTGGCTCAGTTATCACCCACCTTCTGGGAACTGAAACACTGGGGATCTGGGGTCATAAGTCAAAAAGAAACTCAAGGCCACATGCCACTCAGCCATTCCCTATCCGGGAGAATTAGAAAGACCTACCCGGTCCTAGCAATCCTCAGCGTCTGAGGAAGAGGAAAAGTGTGGGTTTGGCAAAGGAAACGTTCAAGCAAATAAACTGGCCGCCGCCACTCCTGGCGTCCTGCCAAGGCCGGTGGGGACAAGCACGCTTGTCCAAAACGTTCAGAAAGTGATGAGAATAAAACCGTGTGGAGGCAGCCCTCGGGAGATGCTATCCGAAGCCACCACGGCTTTAGGTTGACTGTTAAAAGCCAATTGTGTCATTTTACCCATTAAAGGCAGAACGCTATTTGTTCTCTATAGAGCCTCAGAACATGCAGAAGTAATTTGCTTCACTTGTAAAAAGACATTTTGAACGCAATTCAAATAGCATATTTTCTTGCTTATTCTTGGTTTTTTTGCTTTAGCACATGCAAAGGTCTGGATCTGGAAGGCCCATCCTCTTGTTTGGAGCTGAGGAATTTTCTTTGTTTTTCTTCTCTTGGCGAATGGATTTGGATTCTCCTTGCCTCTAGGTTGTTTGTTTTGCAGGGTTTACCTTTTAACCGATTACTAGGCAGTTTGTTTAGTGTTATTGCCAGAGAACTATTCCCTGTTAATTGAGGTAAATGAGGGACAGCCCCAGCCTAGAAAAGCCCCCCACCCTTAGCTCGCCAAAGATGTCCCTCAAAGCCTCAAATGTGTTTTGCTGTGTGGCTAAGCCAGTCCTGATCCCCACCACTGTTCAAATTAGTCGGGCCTGGAGCTGTTTCTGCCTAATTTGTCTGGAAGAACATCTCACACGTTCATTCCTAACTCCGATTGGAAGATACATTGTATCTGGCCAAGGGGATGCTTGGCCAGGGGCAGAATGAACAAAGACACACGGCCCCTCCTAGCAGCGTGGTAAATCATTTTGCCATAGCTCTGATCACGGTCCTTCTGGCCAGTCTGGTGTGGACTGCTCCCCAGGGCAATATTTAAAATCTATCTGGTGTTTGAGGTTTTCCTCCTCTTGCTTTCCCTTGGGAGCCCTTAAGGAAAGAAACTTTTAGAGTAAATAAGGGTTTAAGAGTTTTGGTCTGGAAGCTGGGTACCAGTGGCTCATGTCTATAATTGTAGCTACTCCGGAGGCTGAAATCTAAGAATCATGTTTGGGGCCATCCCACGAAGACAAACCTGTGAGATTCCAGTTAACCAGTGAAAAACCAGAACTAGAGACATGGCTCAAATGGTAGAGTGCCAGCTGTGAGTAAAAAAAGTATGAGGCCCTGAGTTCAAGCCCCATTACCAGCATATACACGCACAAAAAAGTTAGTCTTGAAGCACTTAGTTCAAGACTTTGTTCTGGGAAGTGGCACTGTGGCTCAAGCGGTAGAGCACTTGCCTTGAGCTGAAGAGCTGAGGGACGGTGCCCAAGCCCAGAGTTCAAGCCCCATGACCAACCAAAAAAAAAAAAAAATAAGACTTTGTTCTCATGTATTAAAAACCTTTTATAGGGTGCAGAGAAGGGTCCTTGGATCTCTGTGTTGGAAAGTTGGTCCCTCAGCCAGACTATCTTAAGCCCTTGGAAGTTAGGCCACCCATCTCATTCCACACAGCTTGAGGTTATAGTTCTAGAATCATTTAACTAATCAACTGACCTTTATCCCTGTGTGCCCTTCAGGAAAATAACCCAGTCATGCTTCTGCCCCTATCTCCAAACAACCTTCATATGACTGAATCTCCACAAACCTGATGCAAAGGTATCTGTGTGTGTGTGTGTGTGTGTGTGTGTGTGTGTGTGTGTGTGTGTGTATGTGTGAATAAGTGGGAGGGTATACTGGGGCACTATTGCTTACCTTTTTCACTCAGGGCTGTTGTTCTACCATTTAAGCCATAGTTGTACTTTTGGCTGGCTTTTTGGAGATGAGTCTAATGTGACAGTGATACTCACAAAACACCATGTTGGAAATGAAGTTTACAACTTGGGGGGGGAGAAGAATGGGGAAGGGAGTTCTGGGGGAGGGAAAGCAGGAGAAAATGAGGAGTGGCTGACAGTTTGAAAAGAAATGTGCTTATTACCTTACTTATGTAACCCCTCTGTACATCAGTTTTACAATAAACAAAAAAGAGTCTAATAGACTTTTCTGCCTGGGCTGCCTTCGAACACAATTTTTTTCTACTTCCTTTTTTAATATATATTTTTTATTGTAAAGGTACTGTACAGAGGGGTTACAGTTACATGAGCAAGCTAATGAGTCCATTTCCTATTGAGCATTGTCAAACCACAATCTTTAGTCCTTTGGGAATTACAGCTGTGAGCCACTAATTCCCAGCTTTCATTTTTTATTTATCTATTTACTTATTTATGCATTTATTTATTTATGGTACTAGGCAGTGACCCCGGGGCATTATACATGTTATGCAAATGCTGTGCCACTGAACCATACCCAATCCTGGACCAAAGACTTTAAGTAACAAGATACATTTTTGCCCACAGCTTCGCAGATGTGGTCAGAAATATAGGCACTATTGCATATAATTCTTTTTTGGGGGGGGAGAGATCCGGTCATGGGACCTGAACTCTGGGCCTGGGCACTGTCCCTCAGCTCTTCAGCTCAAGGCTAGTGCTCTACCACTCGAGCCACAGCACCACTTCTGGCTTTTTTCTTTTTTTGCTTCTGTGGTGCTGAGGAATTGAACTCAGGGCCTCATGCATGCAAGGCAAGCGCTCTACCACTGAGCCACCTTCCCAGCCTGCACATAATTCTTTAAAGCACATAATTCTTTAAAGCTTTAATTTATCATTATCATTATTGGAACTCAATGTTGGGGGCACAGTCTCTGAACTTTTTTGCTCAACACTAGTGCTCTACCACTTGAGCCACAGTTCTAGTTTCAGTACTTTGGTAGTTTTGGGAGGTAAGAATCTCACGGACTTTCCTCCCCCTGCTGGCTTCAAACCGTGATCCTCAGATCTCAGCCTCCTGAGTAGCTAGGATTACAGGCATGAACCAACAGTGCTCAGCTTTTAAAGGCATGAACCAACAGTGCTCAGCTTTTAAAGTTTTATTATTATCTTTGCATATTTCTTTCTCTAGAGTTTCCCTATAAACAGCTCCAACTTGCTTTCTCCCACTTTTCCCTTCCTCCTTCTTTGCTTTGCTATTGGTTTCAAATGAAAGGATAAACTCAGGCAAAGTTGGATGAGTCTAGGGCAGCTTTCTCAGTAGGCAGCAGGATATGGCTTAGGTCCAAGGCCTACATATAATGGAGCTACATATAATGTCCTGCCTGTATTAGTTACCAATTGCTGCATAATAAATTGTCCTCAACAATAATAGATCCAAGCAGCAAGTCATTCTCCTTTCAAATGATTTCTGTAGGGCAAGAATTCAGGGGATAGTTAGCTAGGCAGTAGTAGCCCCTGGTCTCCTAGGAGGTTGTAGTGAGATGTCAATCAGTGCTGCAATCACCTGAAGACCTGTCAAGCTGGAGAGTTCTCACATGTAAGCTAGATGGTTCACTTGCTGGGTGAATGGTTCTGGGTAAGAACAGGAAACATCAGTGTCCAGCCACGTGGATAGTGGAGCACCCTTACAACATGGCAGCTGTCCAACCCCAAATAGAACCAGACAGAAGCTGTAATGTCTCTTACAATCTAGTTTTGAAAACACAGTATTATTTCTGTAATGTTTTATTGGTTACACAGTGGGCCTCCTTCATCCTAGGAGAAATCAGACCAGAGCATTCACACCAGGACTAGGAATTGCTAGAGACTGACAGATAGATGGATCCTCACAACAGGTAGCAAGAAAGTGCATACTTTGTTCTAGCAAGAATAACAGGAAAAAGTAGGATTTTCTTGCAGGCTACCAGGGCCATGCAGACATGTAGGGAAGGCATTCCAAGTAAAGGGAAGAGACAGAGTCAAAGCTTTTGGGAGAAAGAGGTCCTGGACTATTTGTGCAACAGCCCAGACCAGGATGGTAACTGTGTGTAGTTTAGTTTGCATTTTCTCAATGAACATTGTATATTTTATGTTGTATTAGAGGAACATATTTCTTATGTCCATTAGCTATATGGCTTTTTATAAACTGTCTCTAAAAATCTTTGGTTTATTTCCTAGTTGGGTTATATGTCTTCTTAGTTTTGAGTTTTAAGAGTTCTTTGTAAGTGCTGGATACCAACTTGTATTAAACAACAACATAAGTATATATTCCTCCCATCTCTGGCTTGTGTTTTCCTCCCTTCCTCCCTTCCTCCCTTCCTTCTTTTCTTTCTTCCTTTTATTTATGCCATTCCTGGGGATTCATCCCTTGCTTAGCTTCCCCTCAGCCCTCATCGCCCCCCCTCCACACCTCAAGACTGACACTCTGCAACTTGAGCCACATCTCTACTTCTGGCTTTTTGATGGCTAATTGTAGGTAAAAGTCTCACAGATTCTTCTGACTGGGTGAGATGGTCTCAAGCTGTGATCCTCAGATCTCAGCTTCCAGAGTACACAGGACTACAGGTGTGAGGCCCTAATACCCAGCTTTAAAAAAAAAAAACTTTTTGAAATTAAATTAAAAAAACAATGTTTTGGGTTTTGTTTTGTTTTTAACCAGGCACCAGCAGCATATGCCTGTAATCCTGGCTACTCTGGGGCTGAGATATGAAGATCACAGTTCCAAGCCAGTCCAGGCAGGAAAGTTCACAAGAGACTTATCTCCAATGAATTGCCAAAAAGCTGGAAGTATGACTATGGCCCAAGTGGTAGAAAGCTAACCTTGAAAAATAAAACTCAGGGACAGTGCCCAGGCCCAGAGTTCAAGCCCCAAGACTAGCGCAAAGAATAAGAAGTTTTCATAAGCAATCCTTTCTCATTTTCATGAAGTACTATTTTCTATATTTGCTCTTTATGGATAATGAATTTTTGTTGTTATTGTTTGTTTTTGTGTGTATTTGCTAGTTTTGGAGCTTGAATTAAGGGCCTCATACTTTTCTCAGCTCCTTGCTCATGTCTAGCACTCTGCCAGTTCAGCCATCCCTCTAGTCTACCTTTGCTGGCTAACTGGAGATGGTGTTTTGCAGAATTTTCTGCCTGGGATGACTTTGAACTTTGATCCTCCAGGTCTCAGCCTCCTGAATAGGTAGGGCTTCAGGTGTGAGCCACCACTGTTCAACCTGGGTTGTGTGTTTTGTGTCTGAACAAATGCTAACTCATACAAATTAAAAAATAATAATGATAGTGAGTAAGATTCTGGAAGATTTGGTGAATACTAAACTTGATGCCTCATCACTGGTGCACTGATATAAAAGGTAGATGGCTCCACTTTGAGACTCGCTGAGGGGGATGTATCAGGTCAGTGCAATGGAATGTTCACTTATTCATTACTTCTCAGTCACCAAAATCTTCCTGTACTCTACTAATGGCAAGCCCTACAAAACTCCAAGTACAAACAAGATAAATAGCCCATCTTATCCAAAGAAATGATTCACTTTATGCCATTCATTCTGCTGGGCTGGCCAGGCCCTCTAAATCCATACAAAAAAAAAAAAAAAGACTAAATGTGGTCAGTGGCAATCCCAGGCTGACCCATGAGATGTTTCTGTTCTTTTACTCAGCCTTTCTGCCGCATTGTATCCTAGACCATTCCCCCCAAAAACACACCCACCCACCCCCAGCTCTGATGACATGAGGTACTCCTGGTTTACTTCTATTACCCCTCCCTCGTCCTCCTTCCTTTCCTCCTCCCCCCCTCCTCCTCCTCCTCCTCTTCCTCCTCCTTC
>NW_012267309.1:1429036-1430728 GCF_000151885.1 Dipodomys ordii
TTCTTCTTCTTCTTCTTCTTCTTCTTCTTCTTCTTCTTCTTCTTCTTCTTCTTCTTCTTCTTCTTCTTCTTCTTCTTCTTCTTCTTCTTCTGCCTCCTGCTTGCTAGGCAGATGCTCTTCTACTTGGGGCCATACCTCCAGCTCTTCTGTTCCTATTTTATTTTGTTTTTGAGATGAAAGTCTTGTTAACTTTTCCCAGACCAGGCTCAAGTTCAGCCTCCTGAGTTGCTGAGATTATTGGTGTGTGCCACCACATCTGCTTGCTTGCATGTCTTTAAGCATGCCTTCTTGTTTGTAGCTCAGCCTCTTCCACATGGTTCTATGCTGGTCTTGGGCCTAGGTCATCCTTTCCTAGTGGCTCACTCCACTCTGTCCTAGTGGGAAATGACTTCTAAAGGCATGGCTTCAGCTAACAACTGTGTGCCCAGCATCTCCTAAATGTGTGTCTCAAACATGGGCTGTTGCCCTAATCTCTGAGCCTATAGTATTTCCAGATGACTGTCGCAATAGTACTTCAAATTCAGGTTATCTAAACCATGGACTCAAGCTCTACATCTTCCTTTCCTGAGCCCTACCTTGGATCTCTGCTTCTCCTTCATCCAATGGCACCATTGCCCTTCAGTTCCAAAAGACAGACAACCTAGCTCTATCTTTTATACCTTTCTCTCCCAAGCCAAACCACTTGCTAGTAGTTCTGCCTTTTGATGCTTCTGCCTGTGGTCCAAGTCTTATCCTTAACCTTTGTCACTGCCATAGCCCAAGAGAAGTTCATCTTTTGCCTGAAAAAGAGCCTCCAAACTAGCTCTCCAGCTCTACTTTCAACCACTTTCAATCTTTTCTTCATACATTTAAAGGAAGAACTCAAGCCTTTCTAATTGTGTGTGTGTGTGTCTGTGAACATATACTCTTTCACTCTACCAACTGATTCATACCTTTACTTCCAGCTTTTT
Source organism: Dipodomys ordii (assembly GCF_000151885.1). Lineage (NCBI taxonomy): Eukaryota > Metazoa > Chordata > Mammalia > Rodentia > Heteromyidae > Dipodomys > Dipodomys ordii. The sequence continues at coordinate 1,429,987 of NW_012267309.1, forward strand.
GGTGGTTAATTGGAGAGTGTTACAGACTTCCTGCATGGGCTGGCTTGAAACCTTGGTCATCAGATCTCAGCTTCCCAAGTAGCTCAAATTGCAGGTGTGAGCCATTAGTACCTGGCTCTGAATATACTCTTGGAAGCGTATTAGGTCCCCAGCTCCTTCTTGTTAGTCATTTCTTCCTGGCTAGCATGGGATGAACAAACTGCTGCCATCATACTTGTTCATTTCCAGGTGGTCTTCACTTCTATTGAGCTCATTCAATTGCAAGGGTTCCACTATCCCTTCCTCAGAATTTACCAAAGTAACTTGCCAAATTCAAGTACACATTTTTTCTTACTATGTAGGGTTTTTATTAGAGAACAAAGGATGTAGCTCAATGGGACAGACCTCATCTAGCTTAAGTCCCTAGATTCAACGAGTTAAGTTGAAACTACTATGTACAACTACTTAAAAGTAATAAAAAAAAATTTTTTTTTTTTAGGTCCAGTCATGGGGCCTGAACTTTGGGCCTGGCTGCTGTCCCTCAGCTCTTCAGCTCAAGGCTAGCACTCTACCACTTGAGCCACAGCGCCACTTCCGGCTTTTTTTTTCCTTTTTGTTTATGTGGTGCTGAGGAATCGAACCCAGGGCCTCAGGCATGCAAGGCAAGTGCTCTACCACTGAGCCACCTTCCCAGTCCCATAAAAAATTTTTTTGAAAGAAAACTTTAGGTTTTCTCAGCAACACACACACACTCACACAGAGT